>NC_056745.1:983302972-983307938 GCF_019279795.1 Protopterus annectens | reverse complement strand
TCTCACTCCACCACTGCCTTCCCACTTCCCACAACACACTTCCACAACATCTCAGCCTCTTTAGTTCCCTTCCACCCTTCCCTCCTCTTCAAAGTAAAACTTCTCCCAATCACTACTAAATACTACAAACCCAGACCTTTTCATTACCAGACACTTCTAAGTACAAACCAAAACAACTTATTCCTTATCTCACTTACCTCTGCTTAGCCATTGACATTCACCCTAATCCAGGACCAAACGTTTCTCCTACTAACCACATTAGCTCCCACAATAATTCCACCAATAAATACCTTAAATTCCTCACCATCAATGTACAAAGCCCAACCCACTTTCATGCTTGGCTCACTCACAACTCACCTGACATTGTAGCCATCTCTGAAACCTGGCTAAAATCTCACATAAGTGACTCTGAATTCCTTCCCCCTGGATTTCAATCACTTCGATCTGACCACCTAAGTACTCGAGGTGACGGTGTTGCACTAGTCTACTCCAACTAGCTGTCCTTTACTCCATATCCTAATCCCATCCCTTCTTTCAATAATGCTGAACTTGTAGCAGGCGTTCTAAAAATTAACAATCATAAAAGCATCTGCTTCATTTCGCTCTATATTCCTCCAGGTAACACCACCACCACCCTAGAAGACATCCTGTCCTGGGCCTCCTTGTATATTAAACTGGAAAGCTACATATTGGGTGATGTAAATATAGACTGGAACAAAATCAACAACCCTAACCCCGCCATGTCAATCAATCTATTTAACTACACTCAACTTACTAACACCATCACTAGACCCAACAAAACCAATCCCCCAGGCTCCATACTAGACTGGATCATAGTATCTCATCCCAATAAAGTGATACACTCTGGTGGCATACCAGACCCATTAGGAGACCACCTCCCTGCCTTCACCCATCGAGCTTCCCTCACCCCTCCACACTCCCACCAGTTTATCCACACTCGGAACCTCTCTAACTTTAACCCTACTTACACTCTGATTCTTTCAGGAATACCAGTTGGAACCCCTTGAAAACTTTTCCATTAGACTCAGACGTTGACTTTTTCAATTCAACTTTCTTAAATGTCCTTAACTCCCTAGCTCCAGTAAGAACAAAAAGAGTAAAAACTAAGACCACCCCGTGGCTTACCTAAGACACCAAAAAGATTATGCTACAAAGAGATAAAACCTGGAAAACATACCTCCAAACTAAACAACTAGACATCTTACTTAAATACAAACAACTAAGAAACCTTGCCAAAAAACAAGTTATCAAAGATAAAAAGTCCTACTACATCAAAATGCAAACAAATCATGCAAAAAAACCCAAACAATTTTGGAACTCAATCAACTCTCTCCTTAGACCAGGTACTAAAAACAATCCCTGCCCCAACACCAGCAAATCTGACCTTGAAATTGCCTCACTATTTAACACCTTCTTGACCACTTCTATTGTTGAGCTAACCAAGGCCTTTACCAACAACAACCCTCAACCCCACCCCAACCAAACATCCTCTCCTTCCTCTCCCCCTACTTTCGAACTCAAACCCATCTCCACCTACCAAATAAAGAAACTACTCTCTAAACGAAAGCCTTGCTCCAATGCCCCTGATAACATTCCCTCCTCCTTCTTAAAAATAGCCTCCGATGGTATTGCTCTCCCTATTAGCATCCTGATCAATAGATCCCTACTTGAATCCTATGTACCCAAACTATGGCACTCTGCATATATTCTTCCACTTCACAAGGGTGGCAAAACCTGTAACTTATCTAATTTCCACCCCCATAGCCATCCTTTCCCCTCTCTCTAAACTCCTTGAAAAATGCATCCAACTTCAGCTCTTGCCATTCCTTACTAAACACTAGCTACTCTCTCCTACCCAACATGGCTCCCACCCATGACATAGTAACACCGCCTTTCTCTCCTTCTTACATATTGTCAATTTAGCCCGTGACTCCGGTAATTTAGTATCCTCAGTTCTGCTGGACGTATCTAAAGCTTTTGATACCATCTCCCACACCCACCTTCTAAAACATCTGTCTAATCTCAATCTCTCCCACAAAACTCTCTCCTGGTTCTCCAGCTATCTTTCCGACAGGTGACAGGCTGTCAAACGGGGCCAGGGCACCTCCACCTTCCATCCTACCCCCACTGGAGTACCACAAGGATCCATACCTGGCCCAGTTCTATTCAACATCTTTATTAACGACTTTTACAAGGCCATACCCAATACTAAAATTGTTCAATATGCTGATGATTCTACTTTGATCTGCTGCACCTCCAACTTAACAGATCTCCAACTACTGACACAAACAGCCTTCTCAACTACTGAAAACTGGATGCTCCAAAAATCACCTCTCATTAAATACTAACAAAACTAAAATCCTTCTATTCTCTCCTTCTAAGTCCTCCCCTATTGATAAAAACTCATTCCAAATAACCAGCCATAACAACTCCATTTTAGAGGTCATTCCCTCTGCCAAATGTCTTGTTGTAACCATTGATGAACACCTAAAATGTAATACTCACGTCCAGCTAAACATAAAGAAAACCCACATAAAACTCGGCCTACTTTATAGAAACAACCACTTCCTCTCTCCTGCTACCAGACTAACTCTCGCCACTACTTATCTCCTTCCCTCTCTACTGTAATTTATCCTCCTCACTATTCTACAAACTAGAAGTATGTTACAATAAAATCTCCAGATTTGCTACCAAAGCCAAATCTTCCTCTCATCATTGTTCCTCCCTTCACTCATTAAACTGGCTTGAACTCCATAACCAACTTGACTTTCTCCAAATCACGACTGCCTATAGACTACTATTCAAACCTACCAAGTGCCCTGCACTATCCACTATCCTACAACCATATACTCCCCATAGAACACTTAGATCTACCCACCAAAACCTAATAACCATCCACAAACCCAAGTGCCCAGCTGGCCAACTTCTGCTTTCCATCACCTTAGCCAAAAAATGGAATGCTCTTCCCTCCACTCTTGGGATCTGCGATAACCTCGAAAACTTTAAAACTTTCATTCTCACCTTTACTCAAACAGGAAATGCAACTGTACTCTTCTCCCTATACCTCTCAAGGTCTCCACCAATTTTACTCCTGGCCTCTCACCTAGCTAACCTTGCTCCTTTGTATTATGTATAAATAACTATACTGTAAAATCTAGCCTCAAGGCCATTTGCCTGTCTTTTACACCTAAACAAATTTGTAATTCTTTGTTTCTTTATGAATGCTACCTGTTTATATGTCAGTAATGCAAAGTTTCTTAGTAATTATTCATGTAACTATGTATTGTTGGAGCTTTCTCCCCGGGCCTCCACTGAAAATGGGCTTCCCGAAACCCAGTGGACCTCCCCCGGTCATCAAACTGGAATAAATAAATAATAAACAAACAAATAAATATATAAATGCTTTTACTGCTGGTGAATAAAGGACAGAATGCTCATATGAGTGAATGTTGTTTTCAAGGATTTGTCGCAGCCTTTTGTATTACATTGTTGTGCGGTGGGGTATGGGAATTTGCTCTTAACCTACTGTTGTATGACCTCAGAGTTTGTAATATATAATTAACAGAGGCATGGGGGGTGATGGGTGGATGCTTCCTTGCAAAAAAACTTAGTTTTACTTTTTGTTGTTTTTGATCATTTTAGATTCAATTTAAAATGATCCAACTTTGTTCCTATGAATGTTCGTTGTTTGATGAGACATTCATATCCATCTATATAACGTAACCAGGGCAAGATGAAGGAGCAACTGTCCTGGATACACATTGTTAGGAGGCGTGCTTGACAGTTGACGATAGGCTGTAACTGCAGTACTGAGATTCAGTTAAAAAGCTATGGCTGATATTGTGGCATCTTAAATGAAAGTATTTAACAGCTTTGTCTGTTACCAAATATAGAAAAGAGCTTGCATAAGCTCTTTGCTAGGTTTTCAGCTTTGGAAAACCTTTATATTTTTTTTTTGGGGGGGGGGGTTGGCTTTGGGTTAAGGGATGTGCCAGTATGTCGACTGCCCAGGATGTCAACTGACCTAGCTACAGGTCGGGTGTTGGAGAGAAACACAACTGCTGCTGTTGCTGGAAACGTTAAAATCCAGGGATCTTTGGGTCCTTAAAGTCAACCAAGTGAGGGTCAAATAAATGTGGGGAGAGGCAAAATACATATTTTTAGAAGTTTCATACTCAGTCTCAAAACTATAGAATAACAGCTGAAAGATTTAGTCAAAACAAGTCTCGAGCCAAAAATTCTATGTATATTGGAATCAGACTATCAACAGGATTATAGGATCATAGGAGATCATTAGGTTATTGACCCAGAGGTCATTTTAAGCCTAGCCATTTCATCCCAATGTAATACCATAGAAATGCTAGTCAATACCAAAGAATGCATTTAGTGATGACTGCCCATGCCCAGGAGGGTTGTGGGCTCGATCCCCAGTAAGAATTTACAGTGCTTCATCCACTTGTCCAGGTTCCTCTTGAACAGTGTCATAGATGTGCTCTGTTTCACATGAATTGGTAGCCTGTTCTAAGACATGGCAGTTGCTGAGAGACAAATCTATCCCTCCAGCATGTCTTATTTAAGTTGCAGGCCATATTTAGGTCCCTGGAATGGGTAGTCATAGTCCCGTTTAATTTACTGATATGCAGCAAGTTCATTAGGTTTGGGCCTTAGATTGCAATACAGGCCAGGCATAAGTCTCCCCTAAGAAGTCTATATGATATGGAGTATAGTGACAGGGACTTTAGTCAGTCTGTGTGAGGCACATGCTGGAGTGATTATCTCTTCTTTGCCATAAACCTCTGAGGTCTCTCTAATTGCTGCAGGCACTTAGTACAATGCATGCCAAATTGGGTGTTATACTCAATTATGGGCTGGATAAGTGCAGAGTATAGGGGGGTTCCTTTGCTCTCGAGGTGATGCCTTTATTAATCAATAATCTTTACTATAG
>NC_056745.1:983177972-983300472 GCF_019279795.1 Protopterus annectens | reverse complement strand
GTGTCTGAGACTAAAGGTATGATTTTGGTTAATGAATTGTAAAAGGAAATAATTTGTTTTCTTTTTGTAACCGTTTGGAGTTTTGGTCATTTCATTTGTTCAGTAAGCATGTTTTCAATGTACTGGCATCTACTGGTTCATCTGGGACTAAGTGAGTTTATTTCCATCAAAC
Organism: Protopterus annectens; assembly: GCF_019279795.1. Taxonomy (NCBI): domain Eukaryota; kingdom Metazoa; phylum Chordata; order Ceratodontiformes; family Protopteridae; genus Protopterus; species Protopterus annectens. The sequence continues at coordinate 983,300,300 of NC_056745.1, read as the reverse complement.
CTGCTCTCAGATCTAAGGTTGCTAGCATTTAATTTGAGTGATTAAATAATGTACATTGTTTTTATACTATTTTATATGGTCACTTTTTTAGGGATGCCGTTATATGTTTTAGTAAGGTTATGAGTTTTATTTGTATACTTTCAATTTTTGATGACTGTCTCTTAACTATTTTTAGGTTTGGTGTCTTTAAGGCTTTCTAAATGCAATAAGGAAGGTGCTACATTGTTTCTGAGGAAATCCCATTTGTTATTGGAACAAAATCGATAAAATATTAATAAATGTGCTCACTGTGACATTAGGTGCAGCATTTTGTTGTTAACATATGTGATCATGAAAATTAAAAAAATGCTGTAACTTGACAAGCAAAGAGTTCTTATATCAGAAAGCTGTCACGTAAAATATTTATTAAAAAGACAACATGATTATTACATAGGTTAATACTAAGCTAATGATCCAGTGGAATATTTACAACCAAGCCACAAGATCCCAAATCGTGAATAACCACAGACATGAATAATTAATACCCAGTGGCAATGCACTTCATTGAAGGCTTGAGAGGCAGACCTGGACTGGATTTAATACCTAATTTTAACCCTGTTCAATGAGTCCTTGAGGAGCCAGACCCAGGTTGTATTTACAATTGTCCACCCATTCATCCGGGTTACACTTAGAGTGTTAGCGAGTTTGTTTTACATCAAAGGGATTCTCTGGATGAGGTATCTATCTCATCAGTCAGGGAAATGAATAGATGCAGTGGGAATATTTAGAGGGAGAAGATTTTTGGACTGCTGATGCTTCCCTTGCCTGTCTGCATAGATAATTGCAACTAGTAGCCAGGCTGTGCAGAGAAGTGCAGAAAAAAAGAAAGCCTGCAGAAGTAAGCACAAGCTGGCTGCACAGAGGGAAAATGTGTGTGTCTAACTCACAGGATTTACAGGAAGGTACACTTCCACTAAAAGTATGTAAGAGAAGGAAATTACTTGCTCATACTCCCCACTATGGAACGACCAGTACCGTAGTTCTGCATTCAGAGCAGCTCCATGCAGTAAATTGTACATAGGTTCATAGGTGTGTACTAGGCTAATGGCCCTAGAGCCTTTACAAGCCTAGCCCATAGAACTACCCTAGCATCGTGCCACCTGTTAATTCCCAGTGCCACTATCAGAGACACTGGAGTGATCCCTGGGGTGAATTTTCTATTTCCCATCCATTCATCAAGATTTCTCTTAAAGAGGGCCAGTGAGGTGCTCTGCTTGACATGTATGGGAAGTCTATTCCAGAGCATGGGCAGTATTTGGGTTATGAACCTGTCCCTCCAACATGTTCTATTGATAGTAAACAAGAAAACAAAAGAACCAATCAAAAAACTGCTTACATCTTCCTAGGGCAGGCAGCAATTAGTCCAATTCTACCAGCCCAGTTCAATATGTCCATTACACCCAACCAAACAGATTAACTGAGAAAATACAGAAGGCAATAAAACAATGTAGGAAAAATGGTTTAAAATGATTAAAAAGCAGTTTAAAATTGAAAAGTAGGTATTGTAAGTGAAAAAAATGTACTTTCCTGATACAGATACACTACAAGTCATTGAAACATATCAGAATTCCCTACAAATACTGCTTGCAACTGACAGCTCAAGTAGAGACATGCTCATAACACATACATTTGAGCTTCTTATTAAGGAATATGGAGCCCACAGAGTCAACAAGAGTGTTCAGGAGGGTGAACTCCATCTATTAATTGGGAAAAAGTGGCTTTACTATTGTCAGCTATACCTAGTGATCTAGAACTCTTCTTTTATAACACACATATGATAACTGTGAACAACATGGGTCATTCCCAAGTTCAAGAGACATCACCACAAATGTTTGTTTATTGGGTATATAGGGTTGTTTCTGGGAAGTATGCTTGTTTTTGGTCCCAGAATGCTTGTTTGCTATTTGCTCCTCAGAGCTGCACTATACTCAGCTGGCACAGCCATTCAGTCATCTTGTCAGTGGACATGCATATCAGTTTGGCTAGTTGTGTTTGACTGATTAAGTTTACGCCATAAAGAGTACACTGTGCTGTTGAGACCCTCCCATCTGGGAGCAGTTCACACCTACATTGTAGATTTTAGATGTATGGTCTATCATATCTTTGAAATTCTGGATATCTCATTGCTATGTAGTTCTTTAAGTATGAATATGTCAGTTTCTAAAATATTCTGCTTACTTTATGCTTTTATATATGTAAATGTTTTATTCTTTGTACTTTTCCTGTTTTGACCCGAAAACAGGCAGTTTCAATTTAGTGTGCCTATCCTTTTAAGAAATACATAAAGTAAATAAAAATTTTGGTGGAAGGTATTCCAGAAAAAAAAAAAAAACACATCTGTGTCCTTTTGCCATAGGTAAGTAATTTTGATCAGCCTCACAAAAAATAAATAAATAAATAAAATAATAAGTTTACATTAATTTGGCAATTCAGGTGCATTTATGCTATTGCCATATGCCAAGACAGTATCCTGTTGATATGCTTTATTTTTTTTTTCAGCCAGCAGAGTTTATATTCCCAAAGATCTCCAAATTAGACTAAGAAGGACATGGTATTCTGCTGTTTTCTCATTTATTTGGACTGCTTCTCAAATGCATCATCCTTTAACCCGTTGAGCATCTATACAGCAAAGCAGAAGTAAAACCTGAAAAACAGAATCTCATAAGGGCTTCTACACTGTGTTACCCATATTAAAAATCAACATGTTAAACAGCAGATATCTACATTTTGTGCAGAATGTTTTGAAACAAATAAATACTTCTGGGTTAATTGGTACAGCCGTGTCTGCATGTTTTCGGCGGTCAGATTTACTCAGGTGGGATTGTTGCCATTGGAATCTCTTAGCACACTCCTTCAGAATAGGTGAGGCAGTAATGTCTGGTTATACCGATCAACTTTGTCTGCTTCAGTCAGTTCCAGGGCCACAAACAGGAACCTAAAATATCTGAAGCATAGACTTTGCCCAAACTTTCACACTGCAAAATCAAAGGAATCCATGTTCTTCCCTAGTACTTCTAGACTGAATATGCCAGCCATGAGAGTAGTGATGGAGATGAGGAGGCCAAATGGATTTCCAACTGTTGTCACATAACCAGCTTATGAGCCTTTTTACCCCTTGAAATAAATCCAGCAGTAAAACTCACTTGTTGATCCCAAATGTTCAACAATACAAAAATAGTTATTTGTCCTCTTTGATCTTCTTCTTCTTTCAGCTTTTCCCAGTTAGGGGTCACCACAGTGGATCACCTGTCCGCTTATGATTGGCAGTAGAGTTTTACGGTGTCGAGTTGGCAGCCCGGTGCCCAACCTTCCACGGAAGGTACACACACACACACACACACACACACACACACACACACACACACACACACACACACACACTGGGCCACTTTAGAGTGTCCAATCCACCTACAGCATGTCTTTGGGATCAGGGAGGAAACCCACGTGACCACAGGGAGGACATGCAGACTCCACACAGAAGGCACCCCAGCCGAGGATCAAACCAGAGAACCTCTTGCTGTGAGGTGACAATGCTAACTACTGCACCACTGTGGCCGCCCTTATTGATAGGTTCTATAAAATAATAAAATTTTACAAACCTAACTGCTTGTACAGTCTCATAAGAAATCATTAATTCCAGCTCAGTCTCTGGCAAAATGACATACATGTATATTTCTGTGATGATGTGAGGTATTGCAAGCTATGCCAGAAGTAGAGCAGTGGATGTGCAACATATGCCAGCATAGCTAGTTGGAGCTTTGTAAAGAATTATATCATTTGTATATCAAACTGATTTGTACAGATGCTTGTGTTGAAAATGTATTTGCAAAGTTGATTGTGTTAAAAATGTATCAACAGTGTGTCCTGCTGGACAGAAAAGAAATATACATTTATATGAGACCATACTGTTGTAACTGAGGAAATGTATATATGTTAACAGTGGATATTGGAAGAGAAATAGTTAATCTCAGTCCAGCTAACTTTGAAAAATGGTATGAATTTAAATTAATTTAGGCCATAAAGATTGTATCTTACAGTTCTGGTTGTGGTCATCGATGAAATTGTCTTTGTCAGAGAATGGTTTGTTAGCCCCTGTAGGAAGAGTGGAAGTGTTTTATTGTTTTCTGACTTCCAGAAGCTGCAACAGATCTTAGCAAACTCTATATGTGTGTATTATTGACACATATGTGCAAGATTCTGGGTCATTTGCTACAAAAGGGGTAGTATGGAAACCAGAAGTCAGATGACCATATGTATGTGGTGTCATTCTGTAATCCAGGGCAGAAATGATGTGTTAGTACTAGATAAGACTGAAGTCTCAGAGCAGTCTGTTTTTGGAACCTGACAAAGAAGGATCTCTCACCCACTTCATCTTATCTTGCTCTAGTAAGTGGCCATGGGAATAGTAACTCTTTAGAACAGTCAGGGAAATATAGTGAGATTAGTTAAGTACTGTCTTTTTGTATCTGTGTGAATCTATTCATCTGTGTTATTTTAATATTTCCCATGAATGAAACTCTGGTGTTTATTGTAAATATATATTCCATATTTTCTTGTTCTTTTATTATTTATTATTCAATATATTTAAACTCTTCATTGTGGCTGGGTCTTTAAGAATATTTTAACCTTTAAGAGTACTTATATTTACTTGGTGACTCTGTGGCCACTCATGAAAGCCTTACTGCATTGGTCAAACACCATCATTTGCATTAATATTAATTTCACTCAGTATAATTGTGTACCCTTGTAAGACCATTACAGTAGCTGGCTTTGCAGTGCCTGGCTGCAGTCTAACTACTTTACAGTCTGGTCAGAAGAGGGCACAGCTATTAAATCTGTGCCAGCCTTTCCTGTGTATGTGTGTGTGTGTGTGTGTGTGTGTGTGTGTGTGTGTGTGTGTGTGTGTGTGTGTGTGTGTGTGTGTAAATCAAATCTCAAAAGGTGTGTGTGTGTGTGTGTGTGTGTGTGTGTGTGTGTGTGTGTGTGTGTGTGTGTGTGTGTGTGTGTGTGTGTGTGTGTGTGCAAATCAAATCTCAAAAGGTGTGTGTGTGTGTGTGTGTGTGTGTGTGTGTGTGTGTGTCAGCTACTTGGAGCAGGGACACAAAACACTGGTTTCACAGACAGGGTGTTGGAGGAATTGGTTTAGACACTTGGCTGAGGACTCAACTTTACAGCTGTACCAGCGTTGAGTCATACCGGGGCCTGAAGAGACACAGACAGGAAAACCCAGACCCCAGATTGAGTGTGTTCCCTGTGTGCTCTTAAGGGAATTGTGCTTGATGGAGAAAGCAACATCTGTAAATATCATGTGTATTTATTTTTTTCTCCAAATGAACATCCCTGTCCAGTGTCAGTGGTGAGGATTCAGGCTCCTTGGTAAATGGCCCAGAGAGGGGATGTCACATTTCCATCAGTCATTTTCATCATAATGTTAATATTTTGTACTACATTAATACAAGAAATTCATTTTTAGCATTTATTATTATATTTTAATTTTATATCTTAAAATGTCCATTACAGGGATTGCAAACTGACATGACTTTGATTTTCAGTATTTTCAATTTGTGCTTCCATAATGCAGTTTTTATCTATATGACCTGATGGCATCTGCTTGTAAAATAAATGTTTTTCCTACATTTATCATAATTCCATTATTCCAAAAAAATCATCAAAATTCACCATTTTTCTTCAACTTTTTAAACATTTTCCTATGGGTACCCCAGACCCACTCTAATTTTCAGGAGGTTTAGCTCTGCAATTTATACCACTGGTGGGACTACCTATGAGAAATGTGGCTTTATCATTGTCCTGTGTGATGGGAAGATGACCTCAGTATCTGTAAAATCCATTTCTCACATTACACGCTACCAGCTTAACTTCTGCTACTGCTTCTTCAAACTAAATTTAAGGAGTAATTATTATTCCAAAATCTTTTTCCTTCAAAGTTTTTCTTGTGGACACTCAGCAAGGCAGTGCATTTTAGCCTTCTAGCACATTATTATAGTGAGTACTGACTGCAGAAAAGATATTATTACACAAAGTATAGCATACTTGTACTTGAAAACAGTAACATTTTACGTACAGTTCACTGCACTAGCATACGTCTTGGGTAAGGCAAATCCATGGTAAAGATATGGGATGCCTACCTGTGTTGCCAAAGTCTCCGATCTAATGGGCTAGGAATAAGAAGATTGTTGGTGATGGGGAATGTACAGTCAATGCTAGCTGTGAAGGCTGCCAGCCCAGCTAGCTAGATTTTTTTTAAATAACTCTGTGTCATTTGTGAATAGTAATATGATTTGTATGCTTGCCCTACAAATGCAAGAAAACTGTATATTATGTGCTGAGTTTTAAGAATGTAATCACAGTGTACCCTACTGGAAAAGAACAGAGTTAACTTGGACAACTCTAAGAAAATAAGTTGACAAGTAAAGAGTTTTATGATTGTGTTTATCACAGCTAGAAGACAGAAAGTCTGCAGCTAGAAATTCTTTCTATTGTCTAGAAACAGAAATGACTACATGTTTCAAAGGCAAAAGTGTGCAACAGTTTTATGATTCCAGTTTCAGGCAAGCTTCTAAGAGATAAGTGTCAGCTTCTAAGAAATAAGTATTCTTGACACAGAGGTGCTAACTTTTAGGTTTCTGTTGGCCTGGAAACTAAAGAAAGATGTGACAAGAATGATGTAATCTGAGATAATCAGGCAGAAATGTGTGATAATAATTTAAGAACTATTGCAGAGAGAGAGTCGATGCATTTTGTATTTGTCTCTGGACCTAGAAACATCCATTCAGCACTTGTATTTGCCTTGCTCTGTAAGTAAGTTATTTAGAACACAGTTTCTCTTAGAGAGAAATAGGAATATAGTAAGATCAGTCTAAATGTTTTCTGTATTTATGTGAGACTGTCATGCAATGTTGTTTTAAAATATTTCCTGTGATTCTGAACTCTGTTAGCACTGTGCTGAGTTATTGAGTATTGTCTTGTGCTTTCATTATTTCTTATTAAATATATTTAAACCTTTTAATTGTAGTTGGCTTGTTTAGAGATGTTTAAGCTTTTAGTGTACTTGCATATGTATTTGGTGACACTGTCTAGGCCACTCTTAAATAGCCTTAAAAGTGTGGTCACACTTACCATTTGGATAATAGTAACATTGCACAGTAGAATTGGTCACCCTTTGGGAAGGGCCTTATAGTAGCTGATAAGTAGTGGTTGGTGGCAGCGGGTACTACCATATAGCCTGGGCAGAAGGGGACATAGCTAGTGAACCTGTGCCAGCCTTCCCCAGGAGTGGGTGTGTGTTTGTATATGAATCAAATCTGAAAGTGTATGTGTGTCAGCTACTTAGGCAGGGACACGAAGCACTACTTGGACAGAGGGTGCTGGAGATATTGGCTTGACCATTTGGCTGAGATCTTAACCATATAGCTGCACCACTGGGGAGTCTTACTGGGGATCTGGAGAATGAGGGAGAAACCAGCCCCAGACTGACTGTGATCTCTGTGTGCTCTTGAGGGAAATTGCACATTACTGTGTGCGTACTTGTCATCCTCCCAATGTGCACTTCCCTCACTGGTGCTAGTGGTGAGGATTGAAACTCCTTGATTACTGGGCTAGTGCAGGGGTGTACAATTAGCTAAGAGAGTGGAGAAGGTACTGGGATATGAGAGAACAGACACTAGAGAAAGGCATGTAAGTTCAAAGGAGCACTTAACAAATGCAGGAGGATTTGGAGGCCAGGCTGAAAAGATTCCAGCAGTAACAATCATACATACTCTGTAAGAACTGTCTCAGTAAATACTGTCTCTTCCTGTCAACAATAAGTACAGTGAATAATCACTGGTATGCCAACATAAAACAGGAAATCATGCATCAAGAAGTGGGTAGGAATTATTACAAACTGAATTATTATGCCGCACAAACCTCTGGAATAAACATCCCCTGCATGTTAAGCAGTTTACCTCACTACCTTCCTTTAAACATTTATTTATTATTTATTTATTTATTTAATATTTATTTACTGGGAAAGCAGACTTGGAACAGAGTCAATTTTCAATGGAGGCCTGGGGAGAAATGCTCCAGATGCATGCCTTTAAACATAAACTAGATGAGTGGATTGGCAAGCACAAATTCACTGCGGGACTGACCTGTATGACTAAAAAAGAAGTTGCTACCTGATGGAGGATACTGGGAATGTGAGAATGGTCATGAGATGCAGTGGCCTTAGAATATATAAGAATCTATAACAGTAAAGCTCAAAATGTCAACAGTTTTCCGATACAGCTCATTAAGTGCTAATTATTTTCCTTCCCACCATGAATGCTGACTTTAGGACTGCCCTATGGTGTTAGAAACTTCAGTACTAACTTGCATGAATGAACACTGATGCCTCTTCTTAACATTAGTCATGAAAAAATGTGGTTTCTAGTTTCTGTACATGTATTATTAATTTATACATATTCAATAAAGTTTCTACACATGTACCACTTTTATGTAGTATAGGTTATGGCTGAGAAGGGTCCTCTAGGATCATCCCATTTGTTTTGATTATTTATTTGTGTTTGTTTCTCTGTCTACTTGTTCATAGGTTGGTACTAGGCTATCGGCCCTAGGGCCTATAAAAGCCTATCCATAATAATTTCCTGGCTATTTCTTTCCACACTATTTACTTCCCTGGACCCCTGTCTAGCAGGGCGACTGACGTGATCCACAGGGTGAATTTCCTTTCTCCCATCCAATCATCAAGGTTCCTTTTGAAGAGGGCCAAAGAGGCTCTCTGCTTGACATGTATGGGCAGTTTATTCCCGAGTCTGGGGAGTCTCTGCGTCAGGAACCTATCTTTCCAGCATGTTTTCTTTATTGTGATGACAAGGTTTAGATCCCTGGAGCATGTGGCTCTGAGGGACTGGGATTTCTTTAAGTGTAGCATGTCCAACAGCTCTGAGTTTCACATGGCCTTGTATGTTAAGCAGAGATCGCCTCTGAGTAGACGATATGCGACAGAGTATAGCTGGAGTTTTTTAAGGCAGTCAGCATAGGGCATCTGCTTTAGGCCTGTGATTTTTTTAGCGAGGTATTTCTGCGGCCTTTCCAGTTGTTGCAGATGTCTTGAGAGGTACATACCAAATGGGGCGTTGTATTCTATAATACGTCTATTGCGGAATGAGTACAGTGGGACAATGACCTCCTTTTTTCTTGATGAAAAGCTCTTAGTGATGAGATATGTCACATAGAAGGATTTCCTGACTGTTGTGGCGATGTGGTTATCGAAGGCGAGACCACTATCCTCCTGGGTCCCTAAGTCTCTTATCACACTTTCGGTGTTTAGTGTACTGCCACCTATGTGGTAATTCACAGGTACATGTTTTTTCCCAAAGGGGATAACTTACATACATTCATTTCTTGGCATTGAGCTTGAGCCCATGGCTCTGGCACCAAGCATCTGTTTCTGCAAGGCTCTTTTGTAGAGCATCCACATCATTTGGGGATTCAATAATGGTTCCCAGTTTTCAGTCATCTGCAAACTTTGTTAGCCAGAGTCCCTTAGTGTTGGCCTGTACTTCAGAGAAGAAGATGCCAAACAAGAGCGGTCCCAGGACTGAACCCTGAGGTACTCCACTTGTCACTTGTCTGGAGCTGGATTTGGAGTTGGCTACTTTTACAGTGTGGGCTCGGTCAGTAAGCCAGCTGGCAACCCATCGAGTGACATAGGGATTAATGCCCAGCTTCGTAAGTCTATCTATGATTCCAGAGTGGGGGATGGTGTCAAAGGCCTTGGCAAGGTCCAGATAGGTTGTGTGGACTGCCTTACCCTCACCCACGGCTCTGGAGACTGATTCCAGGAAGTCAATCAGGTTCACAAGACAAGATCGGCCCTTCACAAACCCAAACTGGGTGGGGTCCAGTGTTTGAAGGTTGCCAATGTCTTTGTTTATAAGTTCCATGATAATACGTTCCATGGCCTTGCAGATCAGGCTCATCAGACTGATGGGGTGGTAGTTCCTGGGATCCAAGGTGGATCCCCCCTTGTGGAGTGGGATAACTGTAGCTGTGTGCCACTGAGTGGGCATGAAGCCTGAGGTGAGGCTATGATTAAACATGACACTTAGGTGAGGTGCCATTTAATTTTGTAGTTCATGTAGTACACAGCCCGGGATGTCATCTGGTCCCATAGATGCTGTATTCTTAGCTTTGGAGAGTGCGTTTTTTATCTGTGTGGCCATTATTGCCAGAATTTGGCAATCTTCCATTACTGAGATGGGCCATTTAGGGGGTGAAGATGGCATTGAATTGATCTGCCAGGATATTGGCAATATCCATGGGATCAGTATATTTAATGCCATTCTGTTGCAGCTCAGAGCAGATGTGAGCACTGCCATTTAGATTCTTGACATAGTTATAGAATGCCTTGAGGTTGTCTGAATCTTTGGCAATTTTATTTTTGTAACTAGCTCTGGAGGATTTTATGAGGGATCTCAGCTTCTTACTGGGGCTGGTAAGGGAGTTTTTTGCATCCTGGGATTTTCCTCTTTTCTGCAACAGTTTCTTCCTTTTGTTGTAAAGTTTGTTTATGGCAAGGAACAACCAGATTGGCTTCCTTTTTTTGGAGGAGAGCAGCTTGCTTCTATTTGGGATGGCACAATTCATGCATGAGTGGATGTGCTCATACAGTGCCTTAGTGTAGGATTCAGCAGTTGAACTTTGAGTTCCTGTCTGCATGGGTGTCATGAAGTTTGTCACTTCTGACTTGAGTAGCATGAAGCTGGCTTTGGAGAAGTTATTTATGGAGGTTTCCTTACTGGGGGGTGGGGATGGGATGTGGATGTTAAGGACGATTAGCTTATGGTCAGAACTGACCAACGAGGGGGTGACCATAGGTGTGGAGCATCGATTTCCCATGTTGGTAATGACCAGGTCTGGGATATTGGAGCCTCTGGTGGGACTATGAATTAGTTGATTCAGGGCATTGGAATTTATAAATTCCAAGAACCATTGGGCAAAGGTGTTGGTACATGAGTAGTTTTCCCAGTTAATGGCAGGGTAGTTGAAATTACCCAGTATTAGGGTGTTTGGTTGTATCTTAATATTTTCCAGTATGTTTAGAAAGGTGTAGTGAGAATCCTGGGGCATGGTGGGGGATCTGTAGCAAGCTACAATTTGGATTGCAGTCTTACCTAGTGTTAGTTGCACCTGGAAAATTTCAGATGCATTGTGTTGGGCAACTAGCCTAGTGGTGTGAATATCCTTGGTGAATATGGACACTCCTCCACCTTTAGTGTTTTGGTCCTGGTTTGGTGGCCGAAAAGTGTGGTAAGAGTTGTAGCCTGGTATTGCAGGGATGCTATCTGGAGCCTTGAACCAGGTTTCAGTTACTGCACAGATATCGATGTTCTCCATTTTTAGGAGTGCCTCGAGAGAGTGCATTTTGAGGTTTAGACTTCTAGCATTGAGTAGCATTACCTTCAGAATTTGCATGCTTGTACTTGTTACGGTGGTGGTTTTGTCCATTGAACTTTGCCTAAAAAAGGCACTATAGGGGTGGCAAGAGCATTACCCAGTAACCTGAATCTCAGGGGCGACAGGTGCAGACCATCTCTGGCAAAGCATCATGGTCTGTCAATCATGTTGTCCCAAGCAGACAGTACTGGATCCCCTTTGAATGACACCAGAACCTTAGCCAATTGTTGAAGTCAAACATTTTGTCCTTATATTGTGGTATCATTCTGGGCAAAGGCAGGATGCTACTCAGGTTTATGGTCATACCTGCCTGGGCCACATGATCCAAGAGCTCTTCCATGTCTCTTTTCATGAAGTCCATGGAGGTACGTCTCAAGTCATTCACTCCAACATGAACAATGACAGAGTCATATTTGTACTTGTTGTGGAGTGACTTGAGTGCATGCATTATGTAGCGGATCCTGGCACCCAACAGGCAGCTGACTGTAATTTTCTCCTTGTTCAGCCTGGTGAGTGGGATATCAGTGTGCCTGACTATAGAGTCACCTATGACTAAAGTGTTAGGTACGTTGTCTTGCCTTAGGGGCTGTTGCTCGGTGGCACACTGGTGTTGTGAGCTATGTGACACTTGATTGGTGTTTGTTTGCATTTCAGCTTTGGAGGTCCTTGTTGCTTGGGCAGGTTACAGTTAAGGGCCTCCTCATATGTGGATTTGGTTGCTATGTGTAGGTGTTGGTGGTGTGGGTTTAGAAGGGCTATGTTGCTTGAGGTGTAGTGCGGCTGTTAACCTTCTCCTCATGACTGTCTAGCACAATCCTGAGTGGAGAGAGCTTTGCTTCCAGTTTGGCTATGTAAGTGCATCTGTCACAGGTTGTAGTATTGGGTGGTAGGAGGAGAGGGTTGTCTATGTACATGAGGCAATTGCTGCATTGCCCCAGTATGCCCAGATTCACCAGGTGGACAGGAGAAATCACCGGAAGCTGACCCTTGGACATGCCTGGTTTGGTGCTTTTTTTGGAAAGTACATGAGCTCTTTTCCCTTGCATTAGCAAGGTACTTTGCAATTATAGGATGTTTAGTGTCTATGATTAATTTCTCCTTATTAACAAGGAGAGCTGAGTGCTTGTATCAGTTTAAAGCATCCTAGTGCTTTCCAGCAGGTATTAGAGCAAGTGCTAGTCACAGGGATGCTTAAAGGTAAGATGAAAAAAATGGTTTATCCTAAACACTGCAATGTGCACACGATAAGTTAAATGTGAAAGTAGGTAACTTAAGTTTTACCTGTCTAAAAAGTTAAGTTTTAGTGGAGAGTCACTATTTTTAAAACAGCAAAATAGATTGAAAGGGGGTGGTCATTTTTGTATTCTGGTACGATGGAATACAGTAGGATGGCCCATAAATTTAAATAGTTGAAGGGGAATGATTTCACAAAATGATAATTTTGTACTTACTCACATAAGCCTGTGAAAGGAGAGAGGAAATGAGATATATGGTCAAATTAACATAAGAGGCAGGCAACTAGAAAGACAATGGTATTTAAGAACATAACAGTAAGCGAGTGGGAGGGTGGGGAAAATTTCTGCCCGACTCACAAGAGACAGAGCTGTGGTCTCTTTTGAAGTTTTAATATGCAGTTAAAAGCAGAATACAAGTAAAACACAAGGTAAAGAAAATAAATCACAGTATTCAAAATATAAAAATGCAATAAAGTAATACAAAATACAACAAATAAAAAGCAAACTAACCTTTCCTTCACAGCAATGTCTAGCAGAGTCTGGGTGAGCCTTTCTAGTAAAGCTCTGAAATGTTTTATTTTTACTCCTTAAATAGAAGGTTTAGTTCCTAGCTCCACCCCTTCAGTTCACAAATGATTCACCTTAAGTGACCTCTTCTATCTTATGTATAAGTCCTTAATTGATCAGTTCTAATTTCTGCCTGACTCACAAGTGACAGAGCTGTGGTTCTCTTTTGAAATTTTAATATGCAGTTAAAAGCAGAATACAAGTAAAACACGAGGTAAAGAAAACAAATCACAGTATTCAAAATATAAAAAGGCAATAAAGTAATACAAAATACAACAAATAAAAAGCAAACTAACCTTTCCTTCACAGCAAAGTATAGGAGAGTCTGGGTGAGCCTTTCTAGAATTCATTTACTTATTCACAGCAGGTAAGAGGAGTGGACTGCAAAAGTCTCTTTAGTTATGGACAAGTTACAATAAACACCACACTATGTCTAAGCACAGCGAACAAGCAAATGCATACAATATTATTTCAATAGTTCAAGATAAGCATTTGACTACACGTACTACACTGGAATTTGCATACACTCTTTTAAAATATACCTATGCTATAAGCTATACAATCATTATAAGAACCCTATCAGCCATCACAAAATAAGCAAACACCAATATATGACTTTAGAAAGTGCAGAGTCAAGGGCTGAGGCAGTTGACAACAAGTTAAAATAAAGAAGTAAACTGTGCTTTCTACAGGGGCAGCTCATGCCATTGGACTGCAGCCCTTCCAAGAAAAAGATGGAACGTGTAGACATTTGACATGAATAAAAAAATGTATTAATATTTTGCCTGTGTTATGCAGTGTAACACTATAATGATGTTGTGCTTCTGAGCGAGTAGTCCCGGAACTCGAACTGCGCATGCTTGCAGAGTTCCAAGTTTTTTTTTTTTAGAATGTATCTATCTGACTGCTGTAAAGGCAGTCCAGATTAAAGAGAAGAGATCAGTGTGAAGCCCAGAAGTCTATGCGGTTTAACAGCACAGTAAATTAGAAGGGGGTTTGGACTGCCACTTCCACAGGCACATATGTGACGTGGACGGCTGGATTGCTACTGATGGGTTCTCACTCTCTTCTCAAAAAAGAGAGCTAGAAACAATTAGTAGCACTAGCACAGTACTGTACTTGTCTTGTCAGAGGATTGATAGTGGATACCGGCGTTGTTATTGGTTGGTTGGTGAAATAAACTTAAGAAAGTAAAGTTACAAGAACAACTTTATTTTTTTCGGCTTGCAGTCAGAGAGAGGAAAAGAAAGAGTTAGTTACTTTCTTCATAAACTGAAGAAGAGATAAACTGAGGTAGGTGCCGGACTCTGCTCTTTTTTTTTTTTTTTTTTTGCTGCTTCTCTTACTACACCAGTATCCATTGGCCACACTCAGTAGCTCTTGCTAACACCACCACATATTTCAGACAAACATGTAAAATGTCAAGGGACTCAGAGCTCTTGAAGCCCACTGATTCAAACTAGCATTCAATATGTATGATTGGGACGCAGAAATGCCAGTCTTGGGACATTAGAATGACAAGCAGCTGCACAAGAGCTCTGGACAACAAACTTTTATACATTTAAAAATGCTGCTTATTTTATTTTTAATATAATTAACCTAAGTTTTAGCCAGGTCTGTACTGAAAAATGAATTCCTAAATATATTGTTCCACGGAGAAAGAGTCAGAAGAATGAACATTTTTGTAAGGTAATGTTTGCATTTTGAAAATGCATACTTTAAAGCTAACCACAGGAAAATAATTTTTTGCTTCTTGTAAGTAACTAGGGGTGGCTGTGGGATTCCGGGCTGATGGACGTTTTTATGTTTGGTGTTTTAAACCTTGTTAATATGCCCATACAGATCGCCATAAATTATACTGAAATTTTATTATAATGTAATATATGTGTGAATATTTATGTTGAATTTTACTTTACTGCAATTAAAACTGGCTTTTATTTTTCTTAAAGAGATGCCACAGTTTTAAATGCTGGTGTTGTGTTAAATCAGTATGTACGGGGAAAGAAGGGAGGAGGGCACATTGCTACCTTGTCTCCAGAATTTTGTGTTCTCCCTGAGTCCATGTGGGAGTTTTGCTGTTGGCTGCTCTGGTTTTCTTCAAATTGCCTGTAGGTTTGAGAACAACAGTGAGTGTTAGTGAGGTCATGTGCATATAGCAAATGACTGGCATGTTGTCCAGCACTAGCTCTATTGCTTTATTCATTTTTTTTTTTTGCAATGATAGGCTTTAGCGTCCACTTTTTACGGAACAAGATAATACAAATATGGGAAAATGGATTGATTTTAACTCTCACACAAAAGTTAAAATATGCACCGAATGACAGAAGTACAGACTTACGACCAGTACACAAATAAAGTGGAAGGACATATGAAGTGGTCATATAAAATCTAGAAATAAGATTGTATTTCAGGGGTGAGTAATATGTTCAATGAACACCGAAAATAATAGCCCTGTTGTTATCACTTTTAGTTTAATTTTGTTGATACCATGCATTGTTTAATATAATTTATTGTACCCAGATCATAGCTCTTGACTGTCTAGTCCCAGAATGTGGAACACTGCCTCTCATAATGTGGAGCACAGGGGCAAAATATGGAATATTTATTAACAGCTAACAACTTCAGCACAGAAGCTCAGAGAACTGAGGTTTTATAGCAGAAATGAACAGAGGCTTTATAAGCAGAAGTTGTGTGTGTGTGTGTGTGTGTGTGTGTGTGTGTGTGTGTGTGTGTGTGTGTGTGTGTGTGAAATGCCCCAGCTACATATATTTGGTGGCTAGAGAGAACTCAGGAGCTAGACTCAAACCCTGAGGCCTTGGGAAGCAGGTAGCTAAAGCTTAGCTTCCCTACCCACCACCACTTGTGAAATTTTGTTCTGTTCCTCATAATGTCTGTGGTTTTCAGGATTTTAGCTTCCCTACCCACCGCCACTTGTGAAATTTTGTTCTGTTCCTCATAATGTCTGTGGTTTTCAGGATTTTGAATTCACTAAATAATGACATGCATTTGAATTTCAGACTTCATATTCTTACATGGTAAAACAAAACCTTTTATCCGAGTAATTTTCTGTCTATATGATCAATATTTGAAAATTGTCCCTATTTTTGGGGCTGTACAGTGGCGTTGTCCAGGTTTTTTGTGTTAAGAGGTTGACAGCTATGGTGAGAACTGAATTTACTGAATATGTTTGGGGGCTGTATTCCCCCATTATTGTCTTTGTCTAGGTGTTTTGTGTTAAGAGGTTGACAGCAGTGGTGAGAACTGAATTCACTAAATGATAGCCATTTAAGTTTCAGTCTGTCTTTCAAGAAACAGCTAATTTGGTATAGTGGTATGTTGCTCTGACTGTAGTGCACAGGGTCCTGGGTTCAAGGTTTGGCAGTGAAATGCATTGTGGTAACACAGCATTTTATTCTAGCAACTTTCCAAGATTATACAAGCAATGTTTACAATATGTCCATAGCTTTTGTCCCCCCAATAAATTTTGGCTTTTTCCAGATTTCTTGTGCTTCAAAGTTGACAGATACAGTTGAACGTTGAGTGGATTTTACAGGGAGCTGAGAGCTTGAAGAGAAGTTTAGTGCTGCTCATGCAAAATCTGCTTGCATTGTTAATAGCACAACAGGTAGTGTACTTGCTTTTGATGTAGAAGGCTGTGGGTTTTACTCCCACAGTATATAGATGCATTGCTGATACTGTACTGTACTGTGTTGTACTTTTAAAGGGGGTACATGCTGCAGTCCTGACAATGTTCTCTTTGGAGGAGATACCTAGTAACAAACCTATCAGTTTGCCATCCATTCCCTATTGCAATATTACTAGCTTATTTTTTTTTATTGTAACATAGGCAATTTATTCCTCAAGGGCAACGGGCACTTTATTTGTAGGTGAAACAATGAAATATAAAGTTGTTTGCTGGCAGCAACCTCTTCATTTAGTTACAAATCTCTTTAACGTGGAATTATTTAGATGACTTTTACTTCTGCAGAGATTTTGCTTATTTACTGATACTGGTGAATTGCAGAAGTTTGAGTAGACTTTTATGATGGCAATGTTCTGAATTGGGCAGTTTTGTCATTATTGGGTGCATGCATTTTGTTTCATTGTTTACTGGAAACATTTTCAAAACAATAGATTTAAAATGCCCTCTAACAACTGCACTGTATTACACAGGAAATATAATTTAACACATCAGGAAGGTGTATCAAAGAACACATGTATGTTTCCTGTGCAAGGGGCCTATGATTTGAAAACAGCCAAAAGTTAACCTTTATCTGCCACTGGCCAGATGTATTTTCTTTGAATGTGGGTTTCAATGCTGTTTCAATGAATGTGAGTTTCAAAGGCAGAGAAGTTTTAATGCTAAGTCTATTTTCCTTATGAGACTGCATTGTGTTAGTGTTTGCGCTGTAAAATGTAAAATAAAACTTTTAAATGAAATCCAAATCATTGTAAAAATAAAGTAGTATGCACATTATAGTGTTTATGGTAAAGGGGGTGAAATAGCCAAGTAATGGGACATTGGAATAGCTGCAGGGGGGAGGCCCCATTCCACCATGATTTTGTGAGGGGGGGGCAAAATCAGACAGCCCTGGCTGAACTATACCTCTCAACTGTCCAGATTTTTGCAGAATGAACAGAGTTTTGCTTTTTATTTTTGGTTTGTTCCTCATAAAATGTGTGGTTTTCTGGCAAATCATTTAGCAATAAAGACACTAAATAATGACAAACATTGAGTTTCAGACTTTATACCCCATCAGAAAATTCATACTAATACAAAACCTACTATTCTATTATTTTTCTAAGTTCATAAGAGCAATATTTAAAAATTATCCTTATTTTTGGACCTTTGTCCCATTTCTGTTTATGCCTTTGTCCATTTTGCTTGCTCTGAGGCTGAGAGGTATGACAAATGTGTCAGGGCCATCACCGTCAGCCAGAGACATTTCAAATTGTGACATAATTGTTGCACCCCCACTCCCCATGTAGTGACTCTGGATGTGTCCAAGCAAGGCAAGGAGCAGTTATGCAGCATAAGTGTGCAGAGTATCACCCCATCCAAGGTAGATACAAGTACTACAGTGGCTTTTCATCTGTTCTTGACTTTGCAGAATGTTTTGGTTTTCTTTCATATTTTTATACTGTTGATTTATGCTTTTTCTTATTTAGAAAATGCATGTCGTTGCAATGCCTGTTGCTCTGTGTTTAAGTAGCAATGCTTTAATGACCATCAGGGAAGCTTGACTGAGACTGTACAATATAAGTAAGCTTTAATAAGAATACTGTTAAAGAATTACTGACATTGAAAGCCTTTTTGTTGTTGCCATGTAGAGAATATTTATATAACTATATCGCGTATAAGCCTTAGGTACTGAAATGCATATGACAGTATTTGTAATAAAGGACAGGATTACAGTATTTTCAGAAGCTCATTACATTTGTTGGAGACTTGCAGTCATCTTTGCAGACTTTACCCATAAACTAAACAGAATGCCAATCTATCGTGTGTGGTCCATAACCTGTGCAGTAATCCTTTAAGCAATTTATCTTGAGCTTGTTTGTTTGTTGTTCATTTTTTACTTTGATCATGATTTTCCCATGAAGCAAGTAGATAGTTGTTATCAGGCAGCAGGTCATTTTTGGATAAGAAACATTTTCACAAATGGGGGTATCACAGAGATTGCTACTTTCAACATGTTACTTGGTACTTTTATAAAGCTGAATATAAATTATAGCTAGAACTGCAGTGCAAGGAGAAATGGTTTGAGTTGAGTGCTGCTTGTTTTTTATACTTGGTTTGGACTGGGATTCCAGTAATGTATTTAAAAAGTAATTTATTTTTTCATGCCTTGCAACTCTGTTTCCATCTAGATATTAAGTAAGCTGTCATGTAGCCAATGCATTGAAATATTTGTTTTCTTCTACACTTCATTTTGTATTGACTGGACTCTCATGACGACGGTTTGGCAGTGGCACATATGGCAGCGTATTATATTAAAGTCCCAGTTTTTGCTTTTTTAGTATAGCTCCACCCCTTTCTAGTTGGCCACATCCCTTTTCATTGGCCCCCACCCATTCATTTGTCTCCTGCAGCCCCCCTTTGATTTGAAGTCACCAGCCGCCACTGGCTTTCTAATGTAAGGACACCATTCAGACTAAGATGAGGAAAGGATTGTTCTCCAGTTGACTACCTGCTTTCTAGGATACTGGCTGCAAGCTATTCAAAGGAAAGTAGTTAAGTATGAGTTAGATGAAGTATAGAAAGTAGCAGCTGTGCAACTTGCATTTGGAATAACCTCTCCAGAGCTGGGCTACTGGTATCTGGACTTCTGGGGATAGGCTGGTCAACACAGGAGGCAGAAAGCCTGACAGCTGCCACTGTTGCACTGCCCACAGGTACTGGCCTTAATCACTGTAGTGATGGCCACAACCCCTATGCACTGACATTGTTTTACAGACCATCACTTAAAACTAGGTGCAATCCAGGAGTATACTTGGCCCACCACACTAAGGTAGTAATGTCACCCAAACCTGCTTGCAAGCTTAGTCTGGCTTCTGGCTTAGCCAAGCTGTTATTTTGACCCTCCCTGTACTCCTCTGGGACAGCAAGGAACATCTTATTCTCATCAGCATACCATCCTGTTCCTCCTCTTGAAGAGAGGCAAGCAAACAAAACTTCATTGTTCTGTTTTTCTTCCATGCAACCTCTTAGAATTGACCCATCTACTAATCAGACTCAGGTCTCTTGTGTCACAGTTAAGGATTTATTCCTCTATACCAATGCAGCTGGATAAGGAAACTGAAGAAGCAGGGGGTTGGGAAAAGAATGAATATGTAAAGAAGGTGGAGAGGAATAAGAAGTAAGGGGACGGACAGTTCAAGGCTTTATAGAGACTGATTTGGCAGGGTTTCTTAAGGGGACACTAGCCTTTATATGAGGCAATACAGAGAGTAATTAGAGGCAGATGAAGAGCCAATGAAAACAGGAGGAAAAGTTGAATCTAAACAGTAAGTGGAAGAAAGAAGGGATATGGGCAAATATAGGATACACATAACTAGAGAATCCAGAGATCAAAGAGGGGTGGCAGGGTTCAGCACAATAAAGAGAAGCTGGATAAAAGAGGATGGTAAATGGAAGAAGGATGAGTTATGTGAGGATATGATCTAGATGCCCATTCAACTTTGAAGGTTTGCACTGATATTTTGCCAGTAGGTGCAGACCCACCACTAAAGGTACATCTCTCCACATAGGCTGAATAAGTGTATAATTAATGGTTACATCTGGTGCAGCAGACAACAGGATGAGGAACTGAGATACATACATATGTGCTGGAAATGTAGGGAGGTCGCTGAGTTATGGATGCAGTTAGTTGGCATACTAGAGTTATATGGAAGTAAAAGGGACTTGGGACTAGTAAACAGTGCAATTTGGGGTAGAG
The DNA here is from genome assembly GCF_019279795.1 of Protopterus annectens. Lineage (NCBI taxonomy): Eukaryota > Metazoa > Chordata > Ceratodontiformes > Protopteridae > Protopterus > Protopterus annectens. Next base: position 983,279,560 of record NC_056745.1, on the reverse strand, counting down.
AAGTTGGGGGAGGATGGAGGAGGGAAGACAGAATTGTGAAGGTAGTGATGGTAGGTTGCATTAAGTCAGACATAGTTAAGTAATATAAAAGCAGAGAGAGGAAATGATTGACAGGAGGAGGATATTCAGAGAGTAGTTAGGGAAGATGGAAAGAGGACAAGAAGGCTGGAATAAACATGGAATGACAGAAATCTGGGGAACTATAAGGTTTACAGAAGTAGGGAAGAAAAGGGATGGCAGTTAAATGGAGGGTAATGCGAGTAAGGCAGAGGTGAGAAATCTAGGCCTACTCAGGGACCAACAGGGAGACAGAGAAGATGATGTGATGAGATGGGGGGAGAAGGTATAACGAGTTAGATGTATGAGAATAAGAGGAGTGTGATAGTTAAGATAATTGTAAATGCACGGATATTTGCAGTGAAGTACTTTATGGTGTTGTGTAATACAATGCATTTAAATAAATCTGTTTGAAATAAATCAGTACAAAAGATAAATATGGAAATTACCTGACGTTATTGTGTGCCTAAGCATCATGGTTCATCACTGGAGACTTAGGTGGTACTAATGGACTGAAGAGTTGCAAATATTGTGTCCCATTTCAAAGACAGCTGGAGAACAGAATGGGCAAATGCAGACCTATTAGCCTCAAATCAGCATCAGCTACTTCCATGCACCATGGTTTCCCAGACAGAAATATTGCCTGTCTAGCCTGACTCACTTCAGGACTATATTACAATGGAAAATGATGACTGGGGCTCGAAGTGTGCTTAAAGTTCATTCATGTCTTTAACTTTTATTCACAGAAAACTAAAGAGGAAATTTGAGGCATTTTCGTGAAACTCAGAATTATGAGACATATTATGACATGGGGACACAGGGACAACTGAAATGTAGGCAGCAATCTGCTGAGTTTACTTATTTATTTATCTCAGTCTGATAATCAGGTAAATGGATTGGTGAACATGCACTTTCTGGCCATGACCTGAGCACCATGGTGCAAGACACAAGCATAAAATTAAACACAGACTAAAGAATACACAGTTATACCTAGCACAGTAACAAATCAGAAACATTACACTGTATGTGGGGAGATTGTATGGGGAAACAGTTGTGTTGGCACAGAAGGAGAAAGCCCCGATTACAAATGATGTAACCAAGTTTTGGTTTATAGCTTCAGATATCTGTTATGATTTGATACAGTGATCATGAGACAGCCCATTCATGGAGGGTGGCCCAAGTCATTTGATGCTACAAACCTTCCCAAAGTGAAACACAAATGTGGTAACACATGTTCACTTAAATGTGCATGTGCACAGAGAAGACATGTTGGACCTGCAGTGAGACGAGTCTCATGTTCCCTGGCCAGTGGAATGGTTATGGCCATAAAGGAATTTTTATGAAAGAAAAAAGTTTCCGGATAAAAACAGATTATAAACTGAAGTTTAGAAAGGTCAGTGCTAGGCCCTAAACTATTTAGTATGTTTGTGTCTTATACCGCAAGTATAAAGAATAAAAAGATTAATTTGTTTGCTGATTATTCTAATACTGGTGTAGTAGCCATGGAAAGTGGAATATGTCTATTAAGAGCTTTAATGGGACTAGAAAGGAATGAAAGAAACATAGCAGATAATAGACTATGCCACAAAATTCAAGGCTATGAAATTTGATACTAAATGCCTGAGTTTTTGTATTAGGTTATGTATCTTTAACAAATTTTTTTTTTTTTTTAAGTTGTTCTTCTGGTATTTAAGCCCTAACTTGGATAGAATTTCTGTCTATACACACTGAGCAGAGTGGATGAGATTTGTTGACCGCAACAGTTAGCTGAGATATATAAGTATCCTGCTTTTTTTTTTCGATTATTTATACAGATTATTGTTTCTAATAATTAATATATAGCACTTTTATTGTCTGCTTTTTAGTCTTTGAGTGTATTTTATTGCTATTAACAAATCTGCACAAGTAACTGATTTGTCTGCAGTTAAAAGCATTCTGTATCTTTACAAATCTTTATCTGTTTAAAAACTTTCATTTTTCTGTAGTGCTTACTGTCTGTCCCCTCCCTCCCAGTTGGTGTCTTGCTCTTATACTTGGTGGCTTTGCAGTTGCCCGCCCCTACTGTAAATCTGATCTGTGATACTCCTCCCAGTCTAGTGTCATTAGCTCATTCTACCTAATACAGAGAGAACATTTGATAAGGCCTTCTGTTTCTCCTTTTTCCCTTTCAAAAAAAAAGGGAAAAAAGAAAAAAAAAAATAAATATATATATATATATAGTATATTTCAGAGCATTTATTATAACTGTTAACTGCCTTAATATTGCTACAATTCAAGTGCTCTGGGTTGCACTGCATCTGAAGTGTTTGTGTGGTTTAGCTGCTTTTCTGTATATATAGACTACTCTGTTTCTTTAACTGAATACGCTCTGCAAAGTTGTTTTATTGCATTCCTGCCTGAGTTTTTTTTGCACTTTTAAAGTTTGTTTTTGCTTAGTTTAACTGGTAGGCTACACACTCAAGTGTGCTAGCCGAATTAAAGCATTTACTGTGTTTCTGTACCTAATTTCTGCTACTCTGTATAAAAAAAAAAAAAAAAAAAAAAAAGATCGTTGTTTCCCGCCTTTAATGAACTAGAATAGTCCAGTCTTCAGGTATTGCTGATCTCTGGGCTGTGTCATAGTTCCTGTGTTGCCCATATCCTTATTTGGATGGGGGAAGCTTCTTTGTTCATCAGTGAGAGTCGGGAGCTCTGAGCAGCCTATCTGTCCCTTGAGGAGTGGTTCCAGCCCAGTGACCTGTAGCTTATTGGCCATTTCCTATCTCTTCTAACCCCCTGCTTTAAAGCCAGCTTTAGCGCTTGAAATTTAAAGATTGTCCTGTTTGTTGCATTTACCTGTTGAGGCTACACACTCAAGTGCGCTAGCCTGTGTTACATATTTATTGCATTTTCCTGCTGTTTGTTGCAAAAAAGAAAGAAAATAAAAAAAAAATTATCCTTGTTTCCCTCCTTTCCTGACCTAAAGTAGTCCAAATGCAGGCATTGCTCTATTCTGGACTTTTGCAAATTCCTGTGTTGCCCATTTCCTTTCTTGGATAAAGGGGGGCTTTCTTTGTTCACCAGTGGCAGTGGGGAGCTTAGAGCAGCCTATCTATCCCTGGAGGACTGTTCCCAGCACAAGAATCTGGTAGTCTATTGGCCGTTTTGGGCCAGTTTCTAGCTCATGTCTCCCTGTATAAAACCAGCTTTGGCGCGGTTTTTGCGCTTGTTACTACTCAGCCAAGCTCCTTGTGGTCCTGCAGAGTGGTGCTAGCAGCAGAGAGGCCAAAAGAGCGACTGCTAACCTGATAAAAGTGTTTTTTTTTCATGCTACTACCTGGGTGACTGTCTGATCTAGCTAAACTGCAAGTATTTCTGCTTCTTGAACTGTTTTAAACTGTTTAAAGTTGTTTTTGCACCTGCACTTTTAAAGTTTGTCCTGTTTGTTGCATTTACCTGTTGAGGCTACACACTCAAGTGCGCTAGCCTGCGTTACATATTTATTGCATTTTTCCTACTGTTTATTGCAAAAAAAAAAAAAAATATCCTTGTTTCCCGTCTTTTCTGACCTAGAGAAGTCCAAATACAGGCTTTGCTGTATTCTGGACTTTTGGAAAGTTCCTGTGTTGCCCATTTCCTTTCTTGGATAAAGGGAAGCTTCTTTGTTCACCAGTGGCAGTGGGGAGCTTAGAGCAGCCTATCTATCCCTGGAGGAGTGTTCCCAGCACAAGAATGTGGTAGTCTATTGGCCGTTTTGGGCCAATTTCTAGCTCTTTCAAGTCCCCCTGTATAAAACCCGCTTTAGCTCGGCTTTGCGCGATTTTGCACATAGCGCAGCATCTGGCAACATGACTTAATTGGGTTTAAACCATTCTCGGCTCCACAAAGTCTGCTCTTCACTTTTTCCCTTAGAACTGATCTAGTTCTCATAATAAACACCCTATTCCTACTCTAAAGCCTGGCACTTGCTCACTAAAGCAATTATATAAGTCAGCACTAAAAAATTAAAAGCACTGCACCCTCACAAACTCCCCTTGAGTACCTTGTTCCCCATTGGCCCTTTTTTCAATTATAAAGGAATTCCCAATACTATTCTAGCATGCCCAAAGGTCAGTTGTCAATCTCCTCTCCAGTCCAGCTGGTGAATCTGGGAATCTTGAGGCAATGTTACAACTGCCTCATGTACACAGACAACCCTCTCCTCCTCCCAACAAATTCCAACACATGTGAGAGATGCAACCATATAGCCAACTGGAGGCTAAGCTCTCTCAACTCAGTACTGGCGTAACCAGTCAGGAGGAGAAGGAAACCACACTCACTACAATTGCAGTCTCACATAGACCTACCACGACAGCAAACCAAACACATAAACACACAAAAACATACTCGGAGGCTCTAAATAAAAATCTGACTAAGCAACAGAGACCCCCAAAGCAGACACCCAAGCAACCGCTACCCCCAAAACAAAACACGTGCAACACATAGCTCACAAAGCCAGTGTGCCGAACAGTCACAGCCCTTAAGGCTAAACAACACACCTGATACACTTGTAATAGGTGACTTCATCGTCAGGCACACTGACGTCCTGCTCACCAGACTGAACAAGGAGAAGGTCACGGTGAGCTGCCTGTTGGGCGCTAGGATCTGCCACATAACAAAAGCACTCGGGTCACTCCAAGGCAAGAACAAATATGACTCAGTCATTGTCCATGCTGGTATGAATGACATGAGAGGTACCTCCCTGGACTACATGAAAAGAGACATAGAGGAGCTCTCTGAGCATGTAGCCCAGGCCGGTATGACCATGACCTTGAGTAGCATCTTACCCTCACCAAGAATGATGCCACAATATGAAGACAAGATGATCAATTTCAACAACTGGCTTAAGTATTGGTGTCATTCAAAGGGGATCCAATGCCTGTCAGCCTGGGATGACATGCTCAACAAGCCACGATGCTTCGCTAGGGATGGCTTGCACCTGTCACACCTGGGCTTTTGGATATTGGCAAAGGCTCTTGCCACCCCCATAGTGCCTTTTTTAGGCAAGGCTCAAAAGACAAACCCACCTCCATAGGTATCACAAGGGATAAGAAACTAAGAGTAATGCTACTCAATGCCAGAAGTCTAAACCTCAAGATGCACGCACTCAAAACTCTCCTTAGCATGGAGAACATCGATATCTGTGCAGTGACAGAAACCTGGTTCAAGGCTCCTGAGAGCACCCTAGCACTACCAGGTTATACCTCATACCATGTTTTTCGGCCCCAAAACTTGGACCGAACCACAAAAGGAGGGGGAATATCAATATTCGTCAAAGATACCCACACCTCCAGGTTGGTGGCACAGCACGAAGCATCAGAGACTATCCATGTGCAACTAACAGTGGGTAAAACTGCCTTCCAGTTTATAGCCTGCTACAGACCACCCTCCCAAACCCAGGAACCCCACTCAGCCTTCCTGAGAACACTGGAAAATATGAAGGTCTCTCCAAACACCATTATATTGGGTGACTTCAACTACCCAAACATAGACTGGGAGCATTACTCTAGCTCCAACACCCTAGCCCAAAGGTTCCTCAAATTTATAAACTCAAATGCTATGGAACAACTTGTTACCACTCCCACAAGAGGGGAAAACATACTGGACCTGATCATCACCAACATGGGGACTCTATACTCCAGACCAGAAGTGTATTCCTCACTGCTAAGATCAGACCATAAACTAATCTCACTAGATATTCACATCCCGACCCCAGCCCCTGCTTAGAAAACTACAGTGAAAAACTTCTCTAAAGCAAATTTCACAGTCCTCAAAACTGAGGTGGAATCCTTCAACGCCCCCGGGCCTGTGGAAAATATGGCCCAGACCGCAGAACCTTTTATAAACGCATTCTATGAACACCTTCAGGAATGCATGGATCATGCAATCCCAAACAAAACCAAGACTCGATCCTCCAAAGGCAGGCGTCCTGTCTGGTGGACCCCAGCCATAAACAAACTATACAATAGGAGGAGGAAGCTACTACATGATAGAGCAAAATCCCAAAAAGGGAAGGCATCTCTGATCAGTATTAGCAAAAAACTACGAGCACTCATAAAATCGTCTAAGGCCAGCTCCGAGAGAAAAATTGCACAGGACACTAAGGATAATCACAAGGCTTTCTTTAGTTATGTTAGGAACCTGGGTGGGAATTCCCAGATATGCTCAGAATTAGTCCAAAATGACAAAAAATACACTGAACACACAGACATTGCCAATATCCTAGCTGTCAGGTTCAGCGCAAACTTCTCTCCCCCTTCCCCACCAAAAGGGCAAATATCTATCCCAGCAGAGTGCTGCTCCCCTGACATCTCAGATGCTCAGGTAAGAGCTGCCCTCTCCAAAGCAAAAAACACAGCATCAATGGGACCAGACGGTGTCCCGGACTGCGTCCTACATAAACTCCAAGAAGAGCTAAACCCAAACATAAAACTACTGTTCAGTCTCAGCCTTACTACAGGATATGTACCCAAAGAGTGGCGTACAGCAACAGTGGTCCCTCTCCACAAAGGTGGCGCCTCAACAGATCCTGGAAACTATCGCCCCATAAGCCTGACTAGCTTGGTCTGCAAAGCTATGGAAAGGATCATCACGGACCTCATAAATAAAGATATTGGGGACCTACAGACACTGGATCCTACCCAGTTCGGCTTTGTTAAGGGCAGATCCTGCCTCTTAAACCTGGTCGATTTCTTTGAAACAGTCACCAAGGCCATTGATGAGAGGAAGGTGGTCCACACAGCCTACCTGGACCTTGCAAAAGCCTTCGATACGATACCCCACTCGGGCATTATAGATAAGCTCACCAGCTTAAATATAAACCCCTGTCACTAGATGGGTTGCAAACTGGCTCAATGACAGAACCCACATGGTTAGAATTGCTGGAGCCATGTCAGACTCCAAACCAGTTACAAGTGGCATCCCACAAGGGTCAGTCCTGGAACCTCTCTTGTTCGGTATATATTTCTCGGAGGTACAGGCCAACACGGAAGGACTGTGGCTGACCAAGTTCACAGATGACTGCAAATTGGGCGCCATAATCGACTCTCCAGCCGACACAAGCATCCTACAAAAGGGCCTCATAGAAACAGACAACTGGTGCCAGAGCCATGGCCTCAAGCTAAACGCCAAAAAGTGTATAGTCATCCCCTTCGGCAAAAACAAAGTGCCCACAAATTACCACATAGATGGTAATCCATTAAGTATGGAAGAAGTAATTAGGGACCTGGGGACCCAAGTTGATAGCAATCTCTCATTCGACAACCACGTGGCCAAAGTGGTTAGAAAAACATTTTATATAGCCCACCTAATCATGAAGGGATTCACATCTTTATCAGGGGAGGTCATCGTGCTTCTTTACTCATCCCTCATCAGGCCCATAATTGAGTACAATGCCCCTTTTGGGATGTACCTTATCAGACACCTGCAGCAACTGGAAAGACCCCATAAGTACCTCACCAAGAGGATCAAAGGGCTCAAACAGATGCCATATGCTGCCCGGTTAAAGAAACTCCAGCTCTACTCAGTGGCATACTGCCTGCTCAGAGGCGATCTGTGCCTGACGTATAAAGCCATGTCCAACCCAGAATTAATGGACATGCTGTACCTCAGAAAATCCAAATCCCATCGAGCTACGTACTCAAGAGACTTGAACCTCAGCACTGAAATAAATAGGACATGCTGGAGGGACAGATTCATAACCCAGAGGAATAAAATCCCAGTCCAGGTTAGGCAGAGTCTCTCATTGACTCTCTTCAAGAGGAATCTTGATGAGTGGATGGGAGATCGTAGATTTACTTCGGGTATCACTTCTGTGTCACTGTTAGACAGAGGCACAGTATACTAACCTCGAAAAAGGGCATAGCAAAATTCATTTAAAATGGGTGGCAAAAGCCAAACACACTCTGGCTAGGCTTGTAAATGCCCTAGGGCAGATAGCCTAGTATGAACCTATGAACCTAATACAGAAACCTAAGTTAAACCATGCCCTACTATATGAAGGGTTGTTGCAAAAACAAGCACAATTTTAGGATGTAAAAATTCTGTTGATAACAGAAAGTCCCACATTGATGATGACATGTAAAGATGAGCTAACTTTCCCAACAGTAGAGAATAAACATTACATGTAATTTTAAACAAGCAGCTTCACTGTGTTCTCTCATGTCACTTTTTAAGTCTTTCTTGCCTACAGAGAATTAACCTACAGGACAGCGTGAAAAGAGAACTGTTTTAGTAGATGAGCAAAGGCAAATAGTTTCAGTCATTTCCTCACACATTTTGAACTGGATGAAATTTAGCTTCAGTGATTGCCTGTCACTATATACTAAAGCAGCTCTCTGATCCTTTGGATCTGTACTGATAAAGGAGTTAATTAGACATCCACGGTTCTCTGACTTGATGGAAGTAATGTAATGTAATTCAAGTGTTGATGCACTTCCAGTTTTGCCAACTGTACAGCACAGAGTTACTTCCTGTGCTGTTCTCTGAAGATTACAGTAAACAAAATACACAGCATGCAGGGACCAAGATTAAATGTCTGCCTGAATGAACAAGTCACTAGCTTCACTCATTATCACCGCTGTCTTTCAGGGTTTAAGCAGATTTACACTCCAACTGTGTATTATGTGCTAAGTAGATATTTGCAGAACAACCCCCGTGACTTCAAGAATTTATATAAACCATCTGTCAACAAGTTTTCTGTACAACTTCTTATAGGAATTTATTACATTCCTGTGACTTTCTGAGATTTCTTTAAATGTCTCATCACAAGACTAGTACAGTTTGTTGAAAAAAAAATAAGTACTATTTGTTAAAAATAATTAACAGTTAATAATTATAAACAAATTCTCAAAAATTATAAACAAATGAAATTTTAATTCTGTCATCCATGATTGGGAAGAGATAGCTGTGAAACACAAGTTCTGGGCAGACATTCTTAGCAATGCAGTAATACCCACCTGGACCCACTTCTTAGGACTTAAAGGTGAGGCAATCCATTTCCAAGCTGATCTAGCTAGGATTTTTTTTTTTACTTTTTGTTTTATATATATATATATATATATATATATATATATATATATATATATATAAACATTTTTTTTTGAGAAAGGGCATAATCTCATGTCCAAGCATTGCAAGTCTGAACACTGCTGTCTCAATGGTTGCTACAATGAAGCAGTGTTGGACCACAGTGGAATATGAAAAGTGAATAGGTGTCTCTCTCCAGCATATTATGACTGCAAACTTCAGAAGTTCAAATACCAATCAGATATGAAAAAATGAATTTAAAGTAGGACTTGAATCATATGTTAATGCTAGAGACAATTTATCATTTAATATGATCAACTCTAAGGTTACTGCACCTTGGAAAAAGGATGATTTTCCCCTGCAGTGACATTTCACACTCAGAGAAGGTACTCAGTGCTTAGCATCGCTCACTACTGCCACTTCATAGCTTTAAGCTGCAGATCACCCACTGCCTCTCAGGTTGCCCCATAACTGAAGACAAAGAAAGATTCCCATCCTCCCTTATGTCCCCAAAATGAAGTGTCCCAAAATAGTAGCATGTCATTTCAATGAAAATGTCAACAACCTATGCAGGATGGTTATATGCTTAGAAAGCAGCTATAAGAGAAGAGAAAGTCATCGCCTGATATCATGGTGAGAAGTAAAATGATATTCTCCTATAATTTCACATCATTCTCTAGCTGCAGGCAGAATTTGAAAATTATTTATTTATTACTGGGGATGTGTCTGACAAATAGTTCTCTCTCAACTTCTTTGTGCAAAAAATCTGGACAAAGCCTACAATAAAGGGGGAGGGCAAAGGACCAAAAATATGGACAAGTTTTTAATATTGCTCTTATAAGCTTAGAACGTTGCTAAAATAACAGTATTTGTTTTAGCATTCATTTTCTAAAGGATACAAAGTCTGGAAATCAAATGTATGTCATTATTTAGTGACTTCATTTCTCAGTAGTTTCCCATAAGACCGCAACATTTTATGAGGAACAGAACAAAAATATGAGGCAAAATCTATACATTCTATAAAAATCTGGACAGTTAAAAGATATGAGTAGCAATCACTGTAACTTTCTCACTTCTGCATAGCATATGGGCTACTGAAGTCATAGTTCACAGTTGATTACTAAACTTTTGGCTCACAAGCCATTTTAAACCTAGCCAAGCTTACCCCAAATTTACCGAAGTATCGCTAATGAGTCTACAGCCCAAGGAATTTTACAGTTACAATACAGGATTACACATATCAAGTGGTCAGGCTACCCCTGTCCATTAGGGACATAGGTACCAAAGGCGGGGTAAATTTGTGATTTCCCATCCATGCTTCCAAGTTTTGTCTGACAACGGTCAAGCATGAGCTTTGTTTCACATGGGTGGAAAGCTTCACATGAATGGTAAAGTTAGGGTGTATCACAGAATTCAAATAGCTATAAAATGGCTAGTACCAAATCACAGAAAATTGATTTACTGAATAATGACAAGTCCCAAAATGAAAGCAGACCTATACAATGTTAATCCATCTCATCTATTCAAGTCAAGAACCAGAAACTCAAGTGAGAAGTTTAAATGTTTTATTGGCAAATATATAAAAGAAAGATGAAAAGCATCAGGGAAATGTTGGCATTCTTTTCCAAGTATAAGAATAATCTAAACAAACATGTAGATTCAATACTCCGGCCCATCATTGTGAACACCACTACAGCATACTTAGAAAGGCCTACTGATATCCAGCCAGCAAACAAAGCCTAATGCATATCCTTTACTGTCCTTGGTCACATTCTAATGCAAACATCTTGCTAAGATGTCTGTAAATCAATATCTAGTACTCCGCTATTCTCTGTCCTGGACCCAAAATCCTGGGATGTATGCCATACTTCTGCCCTGCATCTCTTAACGACTTTAAACCATTCTGAGCACAGCTATCGAAACCACAACTAACCAAATTACTCGTACCAAATTACCTTAGCACTCATTTCCCTCCATGCAGCATCTCTACCCTTCAACCTCATTTCTCAGTTTCACCATAAAGCATTTTCAAATTTACCAGTATAAAATCTTGGAAATAGTACTTCAATAGCTAGGGCCAGCCTTTGGTGAAATGTATCCCTAGTCAAAAGAGTGCATACCCCCCAGTGGTCCCTCTCGCACAACCATACAGCACTACTGATTTCCCCTGTACTGGCTTCCCCACACTATATAGATTGCTTATTTCTCATTTTATCCCAGTTTGTCTTACTTTCAATTTTCTCCATCCTTTCAGCACACCCTAAATGGGCATGACTGCAATGTAATAACTGTAGAGAAAATATCTGAAACAATGTCATGGTGTCTAAGGACAGATAGCCTCCCAAAAAAAATTCTAGATACTTTGATACAAATTTTAAACTTTTTTCCAACCTTCAGATTCATGTTTTCCTTCCTTTCTACACTCACTAACAGGCCTGAACTGCACTGCAATAACTGTAAAGGAAATAAACAAATGAATCTGGGAGTATGGGGAGCTCTAGATGCCCTGATGTGCATTTTAAAGCTGTTTTCCAACCTTTGTCCTTGTAACAGCCTGAAAAAATCATGACTATGTAAAGATTCAGTCATATTGATCAATGAAGAAAATCAGCTGCGTCTTATGCTTGACATTCAGATTTGGCAAAATAGTATTTCCCAATAAACTGTGAAGACAAATGCTTGAATAGATATATAAAAATATTATCCGGGAATTTGTCCTTTATCCCTATCTACCCAAAAAAATGCAGTCACCTTCTATATACCCCTCTGATGTTAGAATTGGATGACATTCAAACAACAAGGACACGGTCATATATTTCATATTGTTACTGTCATGCATATAGACATTGTGCCTCATTACCTCTATCCCAAAAAGACAGCCACATTGTGTCTATCTCTCTGGTGAGAGACTGGAGCAAATATTTAAAGCAAATGGCCATGGCAGTATATTTCAACTTGTTGCTATCAGATGCATATAGCAAGCATGTCTCCTAGCCCCTTCCTCCTAAAGACAGCCACCTGTGTTTACAGACAGATTCATAGGTGTATACTAGGCTAACAACCACTAGGGCCCTTATAAGCCTAGCCGTGTAATCCAAATGTGACCCACAAATCTGATTTAAATAGGTGGTGATTTTCTGACTGCCTCTGTCCATCAGATACATAGGAGTCAGACCAGGGTTGAATTTTCAATTACTCATCCATCGCTCCAAGTTGTACTTAAAAAGCAATAGGGAGGAACTCTGCTTCCCATGGATGGGTAGCCTGTTCCACAAAATGGAAATTCTCTGAGAAATATATCTGTCTCTCCAGCATATTCAATTTATGTCACAAACAATCTAGTAGTTCTGATACTGTTCATTTTGCAGATGTGCAAAAGGTTCATCAAAACAAGATCCATGGATACCCACTAAGCCAGGCAAAGATCACCTCTCAGAAATTTGTAACACACTGAGTAAAGAGACAGGGCTTTGAGGCAATCAGTGTAGGACATCCTGTTTACTCCCTATATTCCTTTTGTGGATGTTCCAGTTGCTGCACGTGTGTGGTCAGGTACATACTGAATGGGGCATTGTACTCTATGACGGGTCTGATGAGGATCAAGTACAGTGATATGTTGATGTCTCTGGACCTAGATGCCATGCTCTTACTTATAATCTGAGCAACACAGAAGGACTTTCTTACTACCATAGACACATGCTGGCCAAAGGCTAGGTTACTATCTATATGAGCTCCCAGATCCCCGACTAGTGAATCAGCTTTTAAAGGTGTTTTTGATGACATAGTTTCCCAGGATAGTAACTTCCCAAAAGGTACTATAATTCATTTCTTGGTAGTGAGTTTTAAGCCATGGCTTTGGCACCAAGTGTTTATCTGTATCAGACCTTCCTGAAGGGTTTTCTCATCTTGGGGGGATTCAATGACTGCTCACATTTTGCAATCACTGGCATCTACTTTTCAGATGTCAAAACCAAAGAGAAGTGTGCCCAGCACAGAGGCTTAGGGGACTCTACTGGTGACCATAATTTTTGTGGAGGTAGCCTCACTGATTCTAACTTCCTGGCTCCTTTCGGTGAGACAGACAGCTATATCCAGTGTGTTAAAAAGGGGTTTATACCTAGTTCAATAATTTTGTTGACAATGCCTGAATGGGGTATTGCATCAAATACTTTAACCAGATCTAGGCAGGCAGTATGAACTCTTTTCTCCCCACTGCCTTAGTGATCTTTTCAAAGATGTCCACCAGATTCACCAGGCATGACTTTCCTTTGACAAAGCCAAACTGGCATGGATCCAGTGTTTAGAGGTCTCTTATGTCCTTGTTGATAATCTCCAAGATAATTCCTCCATGTCTTCGCAAATAAGACTATTCAGACTAATGGTTTTGTAGTTTCTACTAGGATCTGTTGAAGGTCCTCCCTTATGAAGCAGGATGGCCACTGCAGTCCTTCATTCACATGGCACATAGCCTCTTTTAAAGCTATAGTTAAATAATGACTCCAGAGGTCCTGAAAAGTCATATGACTATTCAGGAGGCATCCTGGGATGCCATTGGGGCCCACTGAGGCCATGCTCTTTGCTTTAGAGTACAGCCAGTACATGCTCCCTAGTTATAGCTGGGGGATATCTTTGAGGGGATGGTTGGGGGTGAGAGGGGGGGTATAGTTGGAACTGAATTTGTCCACTAAAGGATTTGCTATACCACCAGGCTCAGTGAATGAGGCACCATTAACTGCCATTTCAGCATATTGCTGAGTGCTGCCCTTGAGGTTTCTAATATAGCTGCACAAAGGCCTTATGGTTATCTTTTAGCCGAGAGGCTATCTTAACATCAATGTTGTCTTTTCATGACCTAATTAGCTCTCTCTATTGTCTATTTACTTTGATGACAGAGTTTCTATCTTTATGGAAATTACCCTCCCTGATTTTTGCCATAACTTTTTCCTTTTATTGTACATCCTGTATAATTTGGGATGCCATCAGGGTGGTTTGTTTCTAGGAGTAGTCCTGGTTTTACTTTGGAATGGTACAGCAGTCTCTGCACAACCGACGACATGATTGTACAGAATTTCTGAGAGCAATTCAGCATAGGCTCTGTGTTTGGAGGGGCACTGATAAAAAGTAATTTGCCTTGGAATAGTTTCTAACTACTGATTTTAATGGGATTATGGATTTTAATTTTGAAGGAGACAGCTTTATAATCAGACCTTACCAAAAGAGGATTAAACATTGCAGGGGGGGGGGGGGGGTGCATGCAGCATTTTCCCATGTTTGTAAATATGAAGTCCAGTATGTTGGAGCATCTAGTAGGTGTATTCACTGTTTGGTTAAGGGTGTTTGTATTTAAGAATTCAAGGAATCCCTGTGCCAGTAATTGTGAAGCTGTGTAGGATTCCCAGCCTATACAGCAGTAATTAAAGTTGTTACATTAGATAGCAAGTGCCCAAGTAGGTCCAATTATGCATCTTCTTGAGACTTGGAGAGTGACCTACTGCTGGCTAGGATATGCTACGGATTTTTGTCTATGGTGATCTGCACATGGAGGAACTTCAGCATGTCATCCTGTTTGACAACCCTAGAGGTATGCTTGTTACTGACCTACATTATGACATCTCCACCTTTACCCCTTTTCTGTGCAGGTACTGGTCGAAAAGTGTGGAAGACACTGAAACCTTTCACTGCCAGGGTACTCTCTGCCACTTTAAACCATGTCTTGGCTACTGCACAGATGTCTATGTTCTTGAGTGTGAGCAGGGCTTACAGGGAATGGAATTTTTTTTGTTTAGGCTCCTGTCATTGAACAGCAACATCGTGAGTTTCAGTTGAGTTGATTTCATTATGTCAGTGGGTCTGCCAATCGGGCATTGCCTAAAAAGGCATTATTGGGGTGGATACAGTTTTAGCCATTATTTGGAAGCCTAGAGGGGAGAGCTGTAGATCATCCTTGGCAAAGCAACATGGCTGCTAAGCATGTCCTCCCAAACTGACAAAGGACACCAAAAAGACAGTCAGTTGTTGAACTCAATCATTTCTGATCATATTGTGGCATCATCTTTGGTGAAGGTAATATGCTGCTCAATGCTAGGCTCATACCAGCTGGAGACTCACAGTCTGAAAGTTCTATAATGTCTCTCTTCATGCAATTCAGGGAGGTACATCTCAGGTCATCTACATCTACATGCACTATAATGGAATCATGCTGGATGCTGTGGTGGAATGACTTGAGTGAATGTGTGATTTGGAGGATTCAGCTCCACATAAGCAACTAACAGTTACCTTCTCCTTGTTCAGCCTGGTTAGAGGAGCATCAGTATAAATGCAGTCTCCTATGACAAGAGTCCTGGGAAGTGTGATTGTTTGCCTTAGGTGCTTAGTGCTTGGGGCTTCAACAACCAAAAAAACAAAACACAGTGACAGTATGTGTGGTGTTTTGAGTGGTGTTTTTACTGAGTACCTTTGGGCTTGCTAAGGCATACCTTTGACAATGGGTGATCTAAGCAATTTGTGTTGTTTAGGAAGATTGCTTTTAAGTGCTTCAGCATATGTTATAGTCTATCTGTGTGCATTGTATACTACGTGAGGTGGGTGTTTGTGCATGGTTTTGACAACCTGATGTGTACTTGTACATGAGAGTTTAGCCTTCAGTGTTATTGTGTAAGTACACCTCTCACATACTGTGTCTGCTTCTTTAAGGATTAACTGGTTATCAGTAAACATGAGACAATTTCTACAATGTCTCAAGATGCTCATATCCACCAAGCTGGCTACAGAGAATTTAGGAAATTGCATATCCATACTGTCCAGTTTTCTGATTGGCAAACTATAAGGGGGTGGTGTATTGAGGTTAGAAGGCTATTAAGGGTGCTTTACTGGAGCAATTTATGATAAATTGTGCTAAATTCTACTAACTTTATTTTTGCACAATAATGAATTAAATTAAATCTGTATGTATTTCCACTTGACACTCAAATAACTGGTCTAACCCTGTTGGCACACAAGGTATTTGCACTATATTGCTGCTTTATGGGGTAAAGTGTTATGAAACATTATTTCTAGATGTTTGCTGCTGTATAGGGAACTGCTAACTCAAGCAAATGTGCAACATTTCCAGCAACACAGGAACCCCCCCCAGAAAACTAATTAATGAGCGCTCTCTGGCCAATGAAATGACTATACTATGAGTTCTTTTATGCATTTCCAAGCTTAGAGAGACCAGGCAAGCAGCTCCTGCCACAATATGAATAAACCCTGTCCTCCTAATTTAAAAACAAAGTAGATGAGACCACAAGTGGAATGCTACCACAAACCACAAACAACTAGCTGGAAATCCCTTGCTGAAGGCAATGTCAGTCTTAGAGCAGTAACAGTGAAAACAAAAGCAATTTTTTGATGTTTGATTACAAAGAAAGTGGAAAGAAAAAATGATCACAATAATGTATTCCAACTTGTTGTTCCTAGAGCGTAGATAACCCTTAGATAAGCAGTTTTGAACTTCTGCTCAAATGTCTAAGATGTGACTGGGATGAAAATTAAATGATTAATAAACACACTGTCCCCAGCCTCCACACAAGCTATACATAACTTCTATGCAAACTTCTAACTCTGTGAAAAGCTG
The DNA here is from genome assembly GCF_019279795.1 of Protopterus annectens. Classification (NCBI taxonomy): domain Eukaryota; kingdom Metazoa; phylum Chordata; order Ceratodontiformes; family Protopteridae; genus Protopterus; species Protopterus annectens. The sequence goes on along the minus strand of NC_056745.1, from coordinate 983,262,843 downwards.
GTTTTAAAATAGGGTGGGTCCAGGGCAGACATTGAGGATGGTGCCTACTAATGATGTATCAAGATTGACCTATGCAGCCAGAGACAATGGAGATACTGGTTCTACATGTACAGTGATGCATTTTATGCTTTATTTTTCAATGAGAATTACTTGACAATTCTTCTGTTTTAGTGCCACTCACATACTATAATTTACAGGTAAACTGATGAACTCCAATTCACATATGGCACATCATTTATATAGTTAGAGGAAAGCATCACACCTGCATAAAATCCATACAGATGCACACAGGATAAGCAGACTCCACAATGAAGCAGCCACAGCCAAGAACTCAATCAGAGAAGCAAGCATTGTGAGATAGCAACACTACCTGCTGTACCACTGTACCCATGATCAGTCGCTTTCACATACATCCTACTCAGACAACCACAGTCAGTCATTTAATGTATACAATGCTGATATCTGACTGACAGAAAGGGAGATAAATTATGACCAACGTGTTACTCAAATACCTAGCTACTACAATTCAAACACATAGACATGTAAGTTTAAGACATAGCAATTAGAGTTTTACACTGGACTTCAGTAAAGTGTGATGCTGCTCCTGCCAAGTCAGATCAATGCCTGTTTAACAGTATTCAAACAACTACAGAGTTAAGGCTCTTTACTATTCAGTACTGTACCCATCAATTAAAGCTAATTTAATGACCATGTATACCTCAGATGTCTAATTGCAATTAAAAATGGCCAGAGTAAGTGGCTGTTTATTTTCACTACAGCAATGACAGTTATTTTTAACCAGAGAGAGACCCTGTACCCAGCAATTATACTAATTTGTTGATTGTGTATATCAGATGCCTCACTGAGTAAAAAATAAATAAATAAAAATAATAATGACCACAGAAATGTAATTTGTTTTTTATACAAGCACATAGTAACCACAATAAAGTATGCCTGAAAAGCCATACTGACTGCTTAAACTGAACCAGTGACCAAAGTATCAGTCACTTGCATGGACAGCCTGACCTAAGTCAGAACTTACAGTCACATTGTTGACTTTGTACATCCCAGAAGTCTGATTGTAATAAAAAATAATTAAAGGTTGCAAATTATTTCAACTTTGTATCACAAAAGCAGTAGCCACAGTAAAGCATTCCAATTTCTTCCTTGACATCATCAACATTGCCCAAGACTCTGGCAACATTTTATCTACCCTTTTCCTAGACTTATGAAAGGCCTTTGATACTTTTTCCCACAACCTTCTCTTGTCCAAACTCTCTCTTCTCAATCCCTCTCCCCCTTCAATCAACTGGTTTTCCAGTTACCTTTCTAATAGACAAGCCATCAAGTGTAACAATAATACCTCTTCCTTCACACTCCAACATGAGTTACACAAGGCTCAATACTAGGTCCCGTACTTTTTAACTTCATTAATAATTTTCATCAGTGCATTCCTTATACCAAACTTGTCCAATATGCGGATGCTTCCACCATAATTTGCTATGCTCAATCTCTCCCCAAACTCATGCAACTAACATAAGATTACTTCTCTTGTACTGAGTCTTGGATGCTGAATAATCACCTCAATGCATCCAAAACCAAAATCATTATCTTTACCCCATCTAAAAACACCTCTATCGATAAGAATTTCTTCTCCATAGTCAGTCAGAAAAAGAGTCCCATTGAAATATCCTCCCATACAAAACTTCTAGCTGTTATCACTGATGAACATTTAAAGATTGATATTCATATACAAACTAGTATTAAGAAAAATTACCAAAATCTCGGAATGCTGTATCATTACAGCCGTTATCTCACTCCCTCTTCCAAACATATACTCTCTATTTCCTACCTCATCCCCTCTCTCTTGTATGGAGCCCCTCTCCTCACCAACCTTCAATCCTCCCTAACGTCAAAACTGTCATCCTGCTACAATAAAATCTCTAAGCTTGCTTCTGGGACCAAATCTTCCTCCCACCACACTTATGCACTCCACTCCTTGAACTGGCAGGAACTCCCCCATTATCTCTCTTACATTCAACTATTAACTGCCCACAAACTCATCTTCAAACCCTCTAACTGCCCTTCCCTCTCCTCCATACTAACCTTGCATCATGCTGATAGAATACTCAGGTCCAGTAACCAGAAGCTACTTGAAGTGTACAAACCCTTACGTGCACCAGGGCAATTTCTCTTGTCTTTCTCCCTTGCTTGTCTATGGAGTTCACCCCCACCCCCACATTCGAAACACCCAAAACCACACCGCCTTCAAGACCATGCTCATTCCTGACCATGCTCCATTCCCATCTCTCTTCTCACTGGGAATGCTCATGCTCTCACCCCACCTGACTCCCTCTATTTCATTTCTGCTCCACCATCTTTTTTCTGTTTTCCTTTCACAAAACTCAACCTACTGACCCCATTCATTTCATTTCCATTACCTCACCTTTTTTTCCTTTCTCATAACTCAACCTATTCACCTCTCACTGTTCTACTGTCCTCCTCTAATTCTTCCTACCTCTCATCTCATGAAACTATGAGTGCACATATGTCTGCAGTCCAAATTACACTTGTGTTCTCCAAAATATTTGTTTTAATTTCTTTCAATGCTCTGTTACATCACCTTGCTCAAATGTTATTATTTTCTCTTCGATATTACTGTTTTAGTAGTTTTTGAAAATTGTATTATACTTGCTGACTTTGTTGATATTAGCTTTGTAATAATTGTATATGGAGCTTTTCGCCCCCCGGCCTCCATTGAAAATGGGCTCATTTTCAGCCTAATGGACTTTCGTGGTTAACAAACTACAAATAAATGAAATAAAGAAATTCATTTTTTTCAAAAAAAAATCACTTTAGTCCTTCAAGACCAGAATACTGAGAACACAACAACTATCATGCTGGCTGTGCCCTTGCAACCCCCACTCTAATATCATCCACCCCATCAAACCACTACCTTTCTTTCCACTCCACTAAATACCTTGATTATAGCAAGCTCAGATGCTCATAAGCCTAGTACTTATTATACAGCAGGAACTTCTCATTGTAACATTTGTTAATGTCTGTTATGTACTTCACAGATAAAGATTCTAGTTGTCTACTGATGTACTATGTTCTTCATCTGTAAATATGTTGTAAGTAATTGCTATGTTAAATTGTTAATCGCTATGTAATCCAATGTAACTACTATCTGTTTATTTTACTGTGGAGCTTTTCTCCCCGGGCCTCCACTGAAAATGGACCTACGTCCAGTCGGACACTCCCGGTCAACAAATTTAAATAAATAAATAAATCATTTTCAGTCACAGACAGATTGAGACTGTGCACAGTCAGTCAATAATATTCTTACTGCAACATTAAACCTGCAATCCACCATCCACTGACCACAATACCTTGTTACCCTCCTGGATAAAAAAATAAACTCACTCTTTGTCCTCTTGTTGCAGTTTTAAACTTTGCCATCACATCCACTTTCCTGTTTAAAATTTGCAGGATTTTCACTTCTTGCCATTCCACCAATGATCTTTTTAGACAATGAACCAGATTTGCTGCATTATTTAACTGTTTATTTATTTTAAGTAAAGAAACACTGCAGTCATGTTTCTATATATAAAGTACACAACAAGCAAACAAAAAAAATAAGCACTGGAAAAGTTCCCCTACCTGACTAGTTCACGTATCTTCAACTAATACCAGTTTTGTGTGTACACTTCATAAATATGCTCAAATCATCTGATGGTGCTGCAAAGTAAGTATATCTGAAGAGTTTGTAAATCTATGTGCAACAATGCTGAATAATCATTCTGATTTTATATTCAGTATGTATTAATTTATGTTAACACTCATGCTAGATACAACTGTAGTTACAGCATGTGTTTCCAATCTGTAAACTGCTTATTGTTATGTTAATGCATGTACATTTTTGTAAGTTATGCAACCTGGCAGCATCTGAAATGGGTCAACCACTGGGTCAGTGCATTATTCCAGTCAACAAATTGTAAAACTAATGAATTAGTCAAATAATTAACTTACTTAAATAGCAATGTGTAAACTCCTGCACTAAGTACAATAGCAAGGAAGGGGCTGAGGAGACAAATTCAGTAATATGCAGGAGTTGAGATAAAACAATAATGAAATCTGTGAGACAGGCATTCAGATGGTACTTAGGTTTGGTTTTTCCGGTGCCAATGCGCAGCTTCGATGCAATGCTCATGCATTAAGAGTGATTCCGAGAAAAGGTTTTTGGCAGTTTGTGTGCAGGTGAGTTTTGCCACTAAAAAGCTTATCTATCTATCTATCTATCTATCTATCTATCTATCTATCTATCTATCTATCTATGTGCGTGTGTATGTGTGTTTGGGTCTACTTCATAACACTGACATTTCATAATGTTGAATTTCATAACATTGAGACCAAAGCATCTAAATCCCAAAACACTGAAAACCCAAAACACTGAAAGTGTGCTTCATAACACTGAAAACTACACTGCATATGTAAGTAACATCCACTCCACCTATAACAACACCTAACTAACAAACACATTTTCTACTACATTTCTGCAGGGGGGAAAGCCCCCTGCACCCCCACACCCCCGTAAATTACATATACCAACTCCAAGATCGCATGTCAGTTGTAACTCCTACATTAATCCTCCCTACCTGTTGAATCAGGATAGCTGAAATCAGATCACGGATGTGAACAGAAGAGGGAGTGGAAAAAAGTTAATTTCCTAACCTCACTACACTGAGATTAACAAATGAACTTTTTCCACTGCAGTGTGATCTTGGAGTTGGTATATTTCATTTACGGCGGTGGGGGGGCAGAACCATCCACATGGGGTGGTGCAGGGGGGTTGCACTAGGGTCATGCCTAATTTGGTGGAAACCAGAAGTCAAAATAGTAATGATTATTGGGCAGTATGGGAAGAGGAGGACCGGATAAGTGTATCATTCCAAAGGTGGGTGAACTCACTTGCAACACCTCACTGCACACATACGTTAATAGCTATGTAACCAGCATGTTCAAAGAGTGTTAAGGCCAAACCCAAGCCACCCGGTTCAATAGCCACAGTGTGATGCCCCATTCACTCATACACCTTTCCCAGCTGCTGTGTAATTCAAAGTCCAACAGCTGAGAGATTTTCCTCTTTGGAGAGAGAGGTCCATACTAGGAAAGGGTAGTACCCAGGTAACCCCAGGGAGAAAAAAGCAACAGGGAGTATTAGGGAGAACAAAGCAACAAGGGGTATTATGGAGTCTGAAGTCAGCACAAGGTGACCCCAGTAGTCCTTCCCTGTGCAGTAGTTGCACTGCGACAGTGCAGACTCCCTCTTCCGTCCACATCCGTGATCCGATTTCAGCTATCCTGATTCAACAGGTAGGGAGGATTAATGTAGGAGTTACAACTGACATGGGAGATGTGGAAAACAAGAAGAAGGGGCGTACTGATGCAATGTCATGCAGCTCAAACTAGATGCACTCTCAAGCAAACTCCTGTAGAAAAGGAAATAATAAAAATGCTGGTGTAATTGTTGGTACCAGTTGCTGATTATAGTATAGTAAAAGAAAAACTGGTAATGTTTAAGAAATGAAAACAAGTGTTAAGAAATCAGCAGACATACATATGTGTCCTTACATGCAGACAGAATTAAAGATACAGAAATAAGTTCAGGAGGCAAGAATACAAAAGGCTGTAGGAGGCAGAAGACAGGCACATAACTAGTTAAGTAGAGGGAGATGGGAAACCTCGGACAAGTATACCCTGACAAGGAGAAGGACAGTCCAGTTATTCCAGATTAGTGGCACACGCAAAGGGAGGTGCATACCTGTCATGTCAGGCTTATGTCAGTTAACACAAACAGTAAAGTGACAAGTTACGTAGCACTCACTGGAACTTTCTAACAATGCTCACTGCAAAATCCAACATAAATTGGTCCTGGTGTCTGAATGCAGTATTCCAAACCATTACTTCAATATTTCAAACCATTACTTCAGTAGGTAGCACAAAACCAGTCAAGCAGGCAAGAATCAAGAGTCTAGTTGTCAATTTGACTTTTTCAGAGAGAATCTGCATATTTATTTTTTCCATATGAGCATCATGGGTAAAAAATTATATCTGACACTGAAAGATACTATTGTCAATGCCAAGGTTTACATTTTTTGATTAGGATGAAAAAGTACTTAGTTCAAGATCTAAAGATCAATGATGCATAATTCGGAGTGTTAACACTGCATACTGAGGCGGCCGCGGTGGTGCAGTGGTTAGCGTTGCCACCTCACAGCAAGAGGTTCTCCAGTTTGATTCTCAGCTGAGGTGCCTTCTGTGTGGGGTCTGCATGTCCTACCTGTGGTCGCGTGGGTTTCCTCCGGGTGCTCCGGTTTCCTCCCACATCCCAAAGACATGCTGTAGGTGGATTGGACACTCTAAATTGGCCCTAGGTGTGAGAGTGTGTGTGTGTGTGTGTGTGTGTGTGTGTGTGTGTGTGTGTGTGTGTGTGTGTGTGTGTGTGTGTGTGTGCGTGTGTGCGTGTGTGTGTGCCTTCTCTGGAAGGTTGGGCGCTGGGCTGGCAACTCAACTCCGTAAAACTCCACTGCCAATCATGAGCGGACAGGTGATCCGCTGTGGCGACCCCTAACCAGGAAAAGCTGAAAGAAGATGGAGAACACTGCATACTGAGCAAATACTAAATAAACATTAATTACCTGAATGCTCTCATTTACAAAATGCTATTTTTTGAGATTTCCCTCATTTCTGCTGATTCTGGTACAGTGAGATAATGGTAAAATGAATACCTCTTCCCTTTCTCCCATAGCAGTCTGTTCTATAATTGTTAATGCATTTTAAAAACAGAGTTAACACCTTCATATACTTACCTGGTTTACCTGTTTCCAGAAAAGACCACCAGAATTGGAACAGATTTAGGGTACCAAGTGCTTTTTCCACACAGACAACCTTATAAAGAAAACAGGTGTAACATTTCTACTGAAAGGATAAGCAAGCACTTGGCCAGAAACCAAAACTGTTTCAGGTGCAATGGCAAATTTCTGAAAACCATCCTGAAGGATATTCTATCCCACTCGCATCTGCTGACACCATTCCTGGATGAGAAAGGAGAACACTTATCTTCCTGTCAAGCTGCCCAAACTGAAAGAAATTGCCTTTCTTACTCAAAGGCACAAGTTCAAATTCTACTACCTGGTGGGAGATGGCACGGCCAAATAAAAGCCTGGTGCATGGAGAAGATGATGCTGCGAGATTCAACTCTACTCAGCTGCAATTCCAGGACACTGCTTTCCACTCATTTGTTGTGTTGTGAAGTCGCATCCCAGGATAGTATAGGACTAATGCTGCTTTCCACCTTTTCCACCTCTCCCTTCACTCCCTGCCAGCATCCCCAAAAAAGGAGTAGCATTGAGGCTGGAATTTTAAGATATGTTCCCTTCAGCTGATTGTCAAGTTGTATCACTACTCCCCAGCCCCCCAAAAAAGGTGGTCTAGGACGTTCTGTTCTGAAATGGGGAAAGGGGAAGCAGCATCTCAGATCTCGACATGGACAGCCATTTATGAATGAGAGCTGTCCACTGTCAACATAAAATAGATTCAAGATAATTTTATATATATATATATATATATATATATATATATATATATATATATATATATTTATACGATATATACTTCAGAACATAAATTGCTGTGAATAAAGCTTTCATAAGAGAAGGTCTAACTAAATGTAGTATGGAAAAATAGTGTGACTACATGTGTAAATTCTAAAACCATGAAACATTTAGTGGTTTGCATATTATGTAGTTTTAAAAAGAAAGATTAATTATACGTTGAGTAAGAGGTATAAGAAAACAAAGAAAAAAGACAGGAAATGACATCATTTAAAACAGAAGGCAACAGGCATGGTAGTAAGAATATCGAAGAACATAGCAGAATGGACTCATGCTACTTACATCAAGGAGGGAAATAAAAATATGGATACAGAAGGAAAAGACAGATGCACAACATTTGGCAGTGGAAATACAAAAAGGTGGACATAGGCAGAAAAAAAAGTGCTACATGGATGTTTTGTTCAGTGTTTATGAAGGAGAATTGAAAGATTTATCAGAACTGGAAAGTAGAAGTCCTTGGAATAAGGAAGGTGATGTCAACCTTTTCACAGATGAATAAAATAAATGAAAATAAAAGAAAGAAAGAGAGACAAGGAAAAAGAAAATAAAAATTAAATGAGCATAAGGCTATCAAGTCCAATAGATTTCCAAAATACTTAGAGTCGTGAAAGGAAACTGGGTAAAGACATTACTAGATTTCCTACTCTGTCAGGTAAGCAGTGTAAGATTGTAAGGACCCTGATAACTAGGGAATGAGCCGGAAGAAGACAAAGACCAGAAATTGTGGTGCTTTCACTTTGAACTTAGATTTTTGCCTCATAATTTTGGTCTGCTCCTTATAAAATTAGTGGTTTTCTGGCAAATCACTGAGGATTGAAGTTAGTAAATAATGACACGCATTTGAGTTTCAGACTTTACCTCCTTCAGAAAATGCATGCTAAAACAATTCCTGTTATTCTAGCAACTGTCTTAGTTTATAAGAACAATATTTAAAATATGCCCCTATTTTTTAGTCCCCCTCATTATTTTAGGCTTTGCTAAGAGGTTGAGAGTTATGGTTGGGTCACAAACTTATAGTAAAACATACTACAGGACTTCTTGGACAAAAAGGTTCATTACCCAAAGGATTCTCTATTAGCAGGTCACACTCACCTTGCATGTAACATTTCAGCATGCTGATGACTGACTGGGTTACATAAATTTAACCAGGGATTAGTTGCACAGTTGTTTTTAAGAAAGGAAGTAAATCTAACAGTGATATTTCAAATGGTGCATGACTAGGCTAGATATGGCTCTTCTAATCATGCTCTTTGTACTAAGCTATGAATGTGCGCATATACATGAATTTCATTATACTGGTATTAAAACCTACTCTTGGCCTGGGCTAGTATGAACTCGTGTGCCTAAAACATGTTCCTCTTCCATGCTTAAATTCTGCTTTACTAAAACTGAATGACACCATTCAAATAAGTCACGTGGCATCCAGTGTCATAGGAATGTATGGCTTCTACCAAGCTAGCATGCATAGAATTCCACATTTATGACGTATAAGGCAAAAACAGGACATTACAGTGTTGATGTAACTGATGGTAGTGCTTATGAAGCATGGCTCATGCTGTAAGCTAGTAAAGGCAGGCTGAACTGTCATAGTGTTATGTTAAGTTCATCTCTACAGCCATTTTATTTTACTCACTGCATTCATTAGATTACAGAACTACTTACTAGTCAATAAAATAATATAATCATCAATGAATATGCAAACTATGCACTACAGGCTGGCAATTAAAACTTTCCAACAGTGTAAAAAGTAATGTCTTTCAGCTTTTCCTGGTTAGGGGTCGCCACAGCGGAACTCCGGTCCGCTAATGATTGGCAGTGGATTTTTAGGGTGCCAAGGTGCCAACCCGATGCCGAACCTTCAAAGAAGGCACACCCATTTATGCACGCACCTACCTGCATGTCTTAAAACGTCACTCAACCGTGGGGAGGACATGCAGACTCCACACAGAAGGCGCTCCAGCTGAGAATCGAACGAGAGAACCTCTTGCTGTGAGGCAACAACGCTAACCGCTGCAACACAGTGGCCTACACTTTCCAACAGTGTATGTTTGCCAATAGGCATGATCTGAAACACTTCAGTTCTAAATTAGACACAGGCACTATGACTGATTCCATATCCTACGTCATAAAGATAACGATTTAATAATGCAGTAGGCAATCAAGATATCTTAACATATCTTATTATCTTATTATGTCATCACTTTTGAGACAAACAGTTCTGCATACCAGACAATACTATAATGGATACATTTCAGACAAATCATATTTTAGATTACTTTTATCTGATTTTAGAATTGCTTAGTTTTGTTTCATTCATAATTTAAGACATTTCTTGTTCTGCAGTGAAATTGTCATTTTTTCAGCAAGCCTACAGAGATTGTCAAGTACCAAAATAGCTGTGCAAACTGTGTTTTCTGCTGAGTAAAGACAAAAAAAAAAAAAAAACTATGCTACAGCTTTTTTTTTTTTTTTTTTTTTTTACAACTCCTCAAATAGAAGATGCATGTTTAAAATGTCAGTATTTCTGTTTTATTCCTGACTTAAAATAACAAATATAGTAGCTGTGTAGGTACCCTATAAAATATTATTCTGCTTTACCTATGCATTATCTCCATGTCAAAACAACAACATAACAAAAGAATGGTTACTCACTAATGCTCAAATCGATAAATGATTCTGGTAGTAAAACTAGTTTATAACATAAGTTTTAGCAGGTTTGACTTTGTTTCATTCAGTGAAGAACGACCTTTCATTCATGCACAAGTAGCAAACTAAGAAAAATGCAATGAGTGGTTTACTTATTAAGCAAAAGACAGGATTAACACAGTCATTTCTGCTTCTGCTTCCTAACTCAATAAAACTAAATTGTTCTGACTTAAAAGAACTGCTTTTAATCTTACCACATAAACATTTTCAGCAGCCACACATATCAAAATAGATAGTATCTTTTTACTAACTGCTGCAAGCAGTCAAACTAAAAATGCAGAATGCTAGCACTGGCTCATTGCCATAACTGCAGCCAAACTAAAATAACTTTATTAGTATTTTCTAACTTATTTGTTCATTTAGCATAAAAAACAGAACTAAATATTCTAAAAAGCATAGGAATGTATTAGCTCTTACCTCTATCCTTTCTAAACTGTAGTTTGTACCTTTTCTGCATCTTGCAGCAAAGGCTTCTTCGACTTCCCATAGTAAGCAGTTGATTCATTATTAAAGACACTCTGTAATGACCAAAGTGCTTTTCCAAAGGTGCATTTACTTACTATCTCTCTAGAGCTACTATAATGTACATTACTTGCTGCAAAGAACATTAATCCGTGAAACTTTAAGCATTTTGGCATATATGTGGTTGCATTATGACTGCAAAATGTTGTGGAAGCATTGTGAAGTTAATTATTGGAAGATGATTGTGTGTCTGTATATCAAAAGTGCTACATTGTCACACTTGCTGACATTGGAATTATCATAGTTCAGTTTCACATACACATTATCTGAATGCAGTCACTGACTATAGTTCAACTGTAGATAAATGCACCTCAAATTTAATTTCGGCTCTTTCCAACTGCCTATATTTGGGTAGTGTTTTAAAATTCTTAGTAATTTTTGTCTGGCAAATATATACTATATTTAGTATAACAAATAGTTTGTATAGTTGGATATACCAATGACATCCTTTTCAGAAGGAATTTCATTCTTCAAAGAAACAAATACTGGCAGATAATGACAAGTCTATAGCCTTACCTAAACAAAATCTTCACACTGGACTAAACTGCATTCCCTGTCCAAGGAAAAGCATTTTTTTCTTCACATCTAAAAATTGCCTAAATTTTCAACCATAAATCTATAGAGAGAGAATTAAAACAAAAATGCATTGTCATTTTTAAACCCTGGGCTTTCTACTTTATAGTTTCAAAGTGTGACATATTTATCTCATACTCAGCACTTTAAAGTAGTGCCATCGTGAAAACTGCCTGGTCCCTTAAGTAACTTAAAACTTTTCTCAACTCAGTCAACATCTCTGCCAAGACAATGAACAGTAAGTCCTGTTTTTTTTTGTTAAATAGGACATCTGATGCAAGCTGTGTGCTATTTTAAAACAGAGCTTTCTACTGTGTCTGACTTATTTATATTCTAGCAAAGACGTATACCATCTGCACATAAAATAAAAACGCAGACCCTTAAATCTGATAAGCATGACTTTCCCTAGCTTTCTAACCATTTAACCTACTTAACAACTAGATACTACTTAAGTGATTATCTTCTACCAGGCTTAAGAACTGCCAATGGGCATTTTCCATTGGGAAACGTTTTGTCCAGCTGCGTACCATGACATATGTGGGGGAAGGGCAGTAGGGTGAAGCAGGAACAGACATAGGGACAGGTAGCCCACTTAATAGTCAGTCTTAAGGCAGGGCAGAGGGGAAAGTAAAACTGGAAACAGTCTGTCCTTTGTGACTCAGAAATAACCACAAGTAAGGCGCATAGAATAGGCTATCGTGTGCAAGTCAGGATTGTGCAGAGAAGCTTAGAGAGCAAAGCGAGTGAAAAAAAAAAAAGTAATATAGTAGTAAAGTGATGGAGTTAGATAGCCAGGAGGGGGTTGATTGGGGCAACAAGAGCAGCTGTAAAGTGTTACATCTGAAAAGGCGCGAAATGGAACTTGAGTTCTCTTTCATGCTGGTCTTAAGTATGAAGGTGGCCTGGACAGCTGGGACGTGGCCCAAGGTGTGCTTTGCTTAAGAAAAAAAAAAAAGAAGAAGAAGAAACAGGGAGATAAGTTGATTCAGGGCTCATAAGGTGGAAAAGGGGAGCAAATGAAGCACTAGTTTAGGGTGCCAGGATATAAGGTCCACTCCCAGGGTGGCTGAAAGAGGTGTGACCGATTACTAGAATCAGAGTGAAATGAGACTGGTACGTACTTCAGCTGTCCAGCTTAAAATAATGTTTAGATTTTAGCTGCATGACTTCAGTCTGCCTCAAATAAAGTTGTGGTTTTCTGGCAAATCATTGTGGATTGCAGTCTATATAATGGCAGATATTTGAGTTTCAGACTTAATATCTGCCAGAAAATGCATGCTAATGCAAAACCTGTTATCAACTAAGTTTCTAAGATATAAGAGCAACATTTAGAATCTGTCCTTTTTGTTGACCCATTATTTGTGTTCTGCCCAGAATTCTTTCATTAACAGGTTCTGAGGTTTGGGTAGGTAGCTAGATTCCGTGGTCATTCTTGTAGAGTCGTAGGCTTTCAATTTCCTTTTTTAACTTGTATCGGATGGGTCTAGCAAATACAGAGGAGCCTTTGTGCTGAGTGTAGATAATATTAATCAGTAGTGGTTGCAGTTATGGCAGAGTGCAGCTATATAAGCTTTGGGATATCAGAGTCTGTCGCAGTGAGAACAGGCGGTGGGGTGAGGGTAGGGAGGAGTAACTGGACTGCTAAAGCTGGAAGTAGTTCATATGGCTGATTCCTGCTTGACTGGCCATGGACCTTTAGTTCCACATTTGGTAGATTTTCAGTTCTTGAGGATGGAGCTATGGAGAGTCGATAAGTGGAGATGTGAAAGTTTCAATAAGCAGCACACCTCCCAACCTCAGACATTCTGCAGAAGGTTTTGACTTTCAGAATGCATGTCAATATAAAACATGATATCAGCTTGCTAATAACCAGTATAATGGCAGCTTGTCGGTGAAAGTGAGTGGCAAGTAAAGCAAAGAATAATCCACGACCTTGAAGAAAGGAACCGGAACTCTGCTAAAGTCCACAAGGCTGTATTTTTATTTCTGAAGTATTCCAAAAGTCACAGATAAAATCACACAACGCTTTCTCAGGCAATCCTGAGCTTTATCAAGTGAAAACAAATTGCAGTGTGCAGTAACCTCCATTAAATAGCCTGGCAATTATACAATTAATTAATTAGTAAATCTAGTACTAAGGTGTGGTGCTTTAGAGTTGGGTGTTAAAAAAGTTAAGTCATTATATCAACTCAAAAAATGAAATGTTTGCAATAACATATGCACTTAAATAAAAATGACTAACCATAAAAACATTTTAAAATGCCAGTTTCCTAGGTTTCAGAACATAAAAGTCTGAAGTCTGATTGGGGTTGTAGATTGTTAAAGAATATGCTTAAAGATGTGTTTAGATTGTCAGTGAATTGTTAAAAAATTTTTTTCCTTATTACTTTACACTGATAAAAACATGCAATAAAATATGCGTGAGATATTTTTAATGCCCATCCATATAACATTTCATATAGAATTTGATTTATTAGTCGGAATCCTATAACCATGGATGTTCAATAATTTAATATGCTGTGTGGGGATGCTGTGGTATGAAGGGGGTCAAGTGTGAGAGTTATAACCTAGCCCTCCTAAGCTTGAGGACCGGTTTAATGCTGATCATCCCATTCAGACCTGGTGGCTTCCGTGCATTCAGTCTCAACTGCCATAATAGTTCACGGTAGCCCAAGGTGGATTCCCAGTCACCACCTCTTGCATCTGGCTCAACCTGTTCCAGAACTAGAAACTGGATTTTGGGTTCTGGGCAGGAGAGTGAGTGTTTGTAGAAGGCGTTGGTTTCCTTCTTCCTGGTCATGTCATAAAGATGCTCGTAGATACGTTTTCTTAATTCCCTCTCAGTTTTGCCCACATAGAAACTTTGACAGTTGGTGCACATCCCCAAGTATACGACCCTCTAGAGGCACAGGTGTAAAATCCAGTGGGGTGTATCTTGTAGTTCCTAGACGGGAGGTATGGTGCTGTTTCTTTGGATATGGCGTGACATTGGGCACAGGCACCACATTTGAATGTGCTCAGCCTTGGTTGTTTTACCTTCATCTTTTTTCTTTGATTTCTTTCAAATAATTCCTTTAAATTAGCCCCTCTTTTACGAACAAAACTGGGTTTAGGTGGTATGTAGTCCTTTAGTTCTTCAAAGAGGGTTAAAACCGGCCAGTGATGTAAGATTGTTTCTTCCAATTCATAGGAATTTGATGAGTATGTGTGTGCAAAACTGTTAGTATGAACAGTATCCTTGTTTTGTGTATTGTTGGTCACTGGTACAAACCCCTAGTATTGGTTTGTAGAGGGAATGTCGTGCAGATTTTACCTCTGCTGCTAGAGTTAGAAATAGTTCCAGAGGGTAACCTCTCTCCAAGAAAAGGTTTTTCAAAAATTCCACCTCAGAATCAAAATCTTTCTTCGTACTGCATATTCTACTTGCTCTGATGAGCTGCCCCTTAATGATCCCCCTCTTTTGATATGGTGGGTGGGCACTTTCGAAGTGTAGCAAGGAGTTGGAAAATGTTGCCTTGCGATGTAGTTTGGAATGGAAAGTTTTCTGATTGTAGTCCTTGTAAAGAGTAATGTCCAGATAATGAAGTTCGTGCTGATCCACTGTGTGTGTGAATTGTAGGAAATTCGTTGTTGAATTGATGTGTGTAAAGAATTCAGATAGGTTCCCTTCAGAGCCAGACCATAAAATACAGATGTCATCCAAATAACGTCTGTAGAAAAGAATGTGATCTTTCCATGGGGTATTAAAACGAATGTATGCTCCCACATGTGCAATACTACATTTGCGTAGAAGGATGCACAAGATGCCCCATGGCAACCTTGCGTTGCCGGTATAATTCACCATTAAAAAAGATGAAGTTGTTGGACAAAACCATCTCCATCATTTCGGTAAGCAAGTTGGACATTTTGTTACTAAGGGTTGTCTTCTGGCCTAGAAATTGGGCAAACCATTCCAAACCTTTTGATGAGGGATGCTGGAAAACAGATCTTTGATGTCCACTGTGACCATTAAGGTGTCTGGGGAGTAGCAAGAGGTGGGAATGTCCCGGAGGAAGTGCCAAGAATCCTTGCAGACATGGGACAATAAAGACGATATTCTTTGGTCATGTAATCAATAAATTTTCCCAGGGGCTCAGTCACTCCACCTGCTCCTGATACAATCGGCCTGAATTGTAGTGGATTTATTCCTTTGTGGGTTTTAGGTATCCCAAAGATGACTGGTATTCTGGGCTTTTCCACATGTAAGTAGTTGTAGACCTTTTCATTGATGGCCTGTTGTAATAGAAGGTCACTAAGATAGTACTTAATCTCAGCAAAGGCTATATTGATCTCGTTTGAAACCGTCTCGTATTGTTCGTCATTCTGCAACATAGTGTGCATGTGGGCTTCGTAGTCCTCTGAGAACATAAGGACAATTCCCCCTCCTTTATCAGGTTTCATGACCCTGATTTTTCTTCATGCAAGTGTTCAATAAAATTCATTTCTTGTTCAGAAAAATTTGGATGAAGTAGAATTTCTTGATTATTATATACTTTCCTGAAGTCGTTCTCCACTAACTTTTCAAAAAAGAGGATTATTGGGTGTAGTGGGGGGTTAAAGAGACTTGCACACGTTGGGCCTGCTGCATTAAGTGTTTGCCCTTTAAAAATCAAATTTAAGTTTAAAGCTCTGGTAAACATTTTTAAATCTATCAAAGCTTGTGTTAAATTCATGGGTTTAGTTGGGACAAAATGTAGCCCTCGAGTGAAAATATCAAAAGCGTTTGTAGGAAGGTTCATGTCCGTGTAATTGTATATGGCAAAGTTGTTTCTCCTTAAAATAGTGCAGTTACCCTCAATATTAGTAGGGTTTTGATTGTGTAAACCCAAATTTGGGGCTTGGTCAGTTATAGGATCATCCAGGGATGTTAGGGTAGTTGGTGTATGGTGATTTGTTAGCGAACAAAATTCCAAGACCTCGGTGCCTGTCTTTGTCTCTGTCCCCAAACCCCGGTCTGGCCGGGGTTCTGTTGAAAATCCTGGTTGTTAGTACCCCTTCTGTTCTTCTCTGCTAGCCTTTCACTTCTTCTAAGGGGTTCCTCTTGTCTGTCATATGTGTCACTAGCCCTATCTGTGTTTGTGGTGTTGTTTTTAGAAGAAGTTTTATTGTAACCATTGGGGCTAGGGTAGGCAAGGCCATCCCTGTATTCGATGAGATCACGTTCTAATTTTCTTAGTTTTCTGTTAAGAATCTTATCACAAAAAACATCAACATTATCAAAACCTTGTCATAGTTTGGTTTAAAAGCACTAAAATTAGTACTAGATGTTAACTCATTGTTTAAAGTGTCTAGCTCATTCATTAATGTTTGTGCTTTCAGTTCATATTCCCATACCATTACATGCAACATTTCCAATCCAGCTTTATCAAAAATCTCACACAAGTTAAAATAATAATCAGTACCATACTGGACATTGTTTGGAAATTTAAAAAAGCGTAGCCCTTTCGGGACACGTTTTACTCTCAGACATTCATTCAAGTAGTCTATCTCTAGCTGTGTACTCCTTAAGGAGTATAATTTGTCCTTGAACAAGTCCATGCTCTGATCAAAGTTGGAGAAATTGTTAGAATTGTTACTACCTTTAGAAAAGGTGAAGCGTTGTCCAGCCCATTTTGTAAAGTTTACATCCTTGTTTCTATGTTTCAAAGCAGGATTACTAGTTCCATTGGTCCCTAGTCGTACGTTAGTTTCAGGAGCTCTGGTAGCTTCATGGCGACGAGTAAAGTTGTTTCTTTTGGATCCGGCGCCAGACATGTCCGTGGAGGATATAGTGGAGCTTGTACTCTCTTCCGGGTCCGCATTACCGTAATCCAAAGTTATTTTGTAGTGCTTGCTGCTGGTTGCAAGCTAGCCCTGGTGAAGCAGCCGTGGTGGGTTTCAGCAAGTTAGTGAGCTCCTTGAGTGCAACCAGTACTTGGTTGAACTCCGCTCTGCTCACCGGAAGATCGTTTGTAGTGTTTTTCAGCATTTCAGGAGTTTCTCCTGGGTTAAAGGTTTCTTCTCCGTTGGCCATGGCAGACAAGATCAAGTGAAGTAATGCACAAAAAATCAAAGACAAGCAAAGAATAATCCACGACCTTGAAGAAAGGAACCGGAACTCTGCTAAAGTCCACAAGGCTGTATTTTTATTTCTGAAGTATTCCAAAAGTCACAGATAAAATCACACAGCTTTCGCTCAGGCAATCCTGAGCTTTATCAAGTGAAAACAAATTGCAGTGTGCAGTAACCTCCATTAAATAGCCTGGCAATTATACAATTAATTAATTAGTAAATCTAGTGCTAAGGTGTGGTGCTTTAGAGTTGGGTGTTAAAAAAAGTTAGTCATTATATCAACTCAAAAAATGAAATGTTTGCAATAACATATGCACTTAAATAAAAATGACTAACCATAAAAAACATTTTAAAATGCCAGTTTCCTAGGTTTCAGAACATAAAAGTCTGAAGTCTGATTGGGGTTGTAGATTGTTAAAGAATATGCTTAAAGATGTGTTTTTGTGAGATTTTTGATAAAGCTGGATTGGAAATGTTGCATGTAATGGTAGGGGAATATGAACTGAAAGCACAAACATTAATGAATGAGCTAGACACTTTAAACAATGAGTTAACATCTAGTACTAATTTTAGTGCTTTTAAACCAAACTATGACAAGGTTTTTGATAATGTTGATGTTTTTTGTGATAAGATTCTTAACAGAAAACTAAGAAAATTAGAACGTGATCTCATCGAATACAGGGATGGCCTTGCCTACCCTAGCCCCAATGGTTACAATAAAACTTCTTCTAAAAACAACACCACAAACACAGATAGGGCTAGTGACACATATGACAGACAAGAGGAACCCCTTAGAAGAAGTGAAAGGCTAGCAGAGAAGAACAGAAGGGGTACTAACAATCAGGATTTTCAACAGAACCCGCCAGACCGGGTTTGGGGACAGAGACAAAGACAGGCACCGAGGTCTTGGAATTTTGTTCACTAACAAGCCACCATACACCAACTACCCTAACATCCCTGGATGATCCTATAACTGACCAAGCCCCAAATTTGGGTTTACACAATCAAAACCCTACTAATATTGAGGGTAACTGCACTATTTTAAGGAGAAACAACTTTGCCATATACAATTACACGGACATGAACCTTCCTACAAATGCTTTTGATATTTTCACCGAGGGCTACATTTTGTCCCAACTAAACCCATGAATTTAACACAAGCTTTGATAGATTTAAAATGTTTACCAGAGCTTTAAACTTAAATTTGATTTTTAAAGGGCAAACACTTAATGCAGCAGGCCCAACGCTGCAAGTCTCTTTAACCCCCACTACACCCAATAATCCTCTTTTTTGAAAAGTTAGTGGAGAACGACTTCAGGAAAGTATATAATAATCAAGAAATTCTACTTCATCCAAATTTTTCTGAACAAGAAATGAATTTTATTGAACACTTGCATGAAGAAAAAATCAGGGTCATGAAACCTGATAAAGGAGGGGGAATTGTCCTTATGTTCTCAGAGGACTACGAAGCCCACATGCACACTATGTTGCAGAATGACGAACAATACGAGACGGTTTCACGAAACGAGATCAATATAGCCTTTGCTGAGATTAAGTACTATCTTAGTGACCTTCTATTACAACAGGCCATCAATGAAAAGGTCTACAACTACTTACATGTGGAAAAGCCCAGAATACCAGTCATCTTTGGGATACCTAAAACCCACAAAGGAATAAATCCACTACAATTCAGGCCGATTGTATCAGGAGCAGGTGGAGTGACTGAGCCCTGGGAAAATTTATTGATTACATGACCAAAGAATATCGTCTTTATTGTCCCATGTCTGCAAGGATTCTTGGCACTTCCTCCGGGACATTCCCACCTCTTGCTACTCCCCAGACACCTTAATGGTCACAGTGGACATCAAAGATCTGTTTTCCAGCATCCCTCATCAAAAGGTTTGGAATGGTTTGCCCAATTTCTAGGCCAGAAGACAACCCTTAGTAACAAAATGTCCAACTTGCTTACCGAAATGATGGAGATGGTTTTGTCCAACAACTTCATCTTTTTTAATGGTGAATTATACCGGCAACGCAAGGGGTTGCCATGGGGGCATCTTGTGCATCCTTCTACGCAAATGTAGTATTGCACATGTGGGAGCATACATTCGTTTTAATACCCCCATGGAAAGATCACATTCTTTTCTACAGACGTTATTTGGATGACATCTGTATTTTATGGTCTGGCTCTGAAGGGAACCTATCTGAATTCTTTACACATCAATTCAACAACGAATTTCCTACAATTCACACACACAGTGGATCAGCACGAACTTCATTATCTGGACATTACTCTTTACAAGGACTACAATCAGAAAACTTTCCATTCCAAACTACATCGCAAGGCAACATTTTCCAACTCCTTGCTACACTTGAAAGTGCCCACCCACCATATCAAAAGAGGGGATCATTAAGGGGCAGCTCATCAGAGCAAGTAGAATATGCAGTACGGAGAAAGATTTTGATTCTGAGGTGGAATTTTTGAAAACCTTTTCTTGGAGAGAGGTTACCCTCTGGAACTATTTCTAACTCTAGCAGCAGAGGTAAAATCTGCATGACATTCCCTCTACAAACCAATACTAGGGGTTTGTACCAGTGACCAACAATACACAAAACAAGGATACTGTTCATACTAACAGTTTTGCACACACATACTCATCAAATTCCTATGAATTGGAAGAAACAATCTTACATCACTGGCCGGTTTTAACCCTCTTTGAAGAACTAAAGGACTACATACCACCTAAACCCAGTTTTGTTCGTAAAAGAGGGGCTAATTTAAAGGAATTATTTGAAAGAAATCAAAGAAAAAAGATGAAGGTAAAACAACCAAGGCTGGGCACATTCAAATGTGGTGCCTGTGCCCAATGTCACGCCATATCCAAAGAAACAGCACCATACCTCCCGTCTAGGAACTACAAGATACACCCCACTGGATTTTACACCTGTGCCTCTAGAGGGGTCGTATACTTGGGGATGTGCACCAACTGTCAAAGTTTCTATGTGGGCAAAACTGAGAGGGAATTAAGAAAACGTATCTACGAGCATCTTTATGACATGACCAGGAAGAAGGAAACCAACGCCTTCTACAAACACTCACTCTCCTGCCCAGAACCCAAAATCCAGTTTCTAGTTCTGGAACAGGTTGAGCCAGATGCAAGAGGTGGTGACTGGGAATCCACCTTGGGCTACCGTGAACTATTATGGCAGTTGAGACTGAATGCAGGGAAGCCACCAGGTCTGAATGGGATGATCAGCATTAAACCGGTCCTCAAGCTTAGGAGGGCTAGGTTATAACTCTCACACTTGACCCCCTTCATACCACAGCATCCCCACACAGCATATTAAATTATTGAACATCCACGGTTATAGGATTCCGACTAATAAATCAAATTCTATATGAAATGTTATATGGATGGGCATTAAAAATATCTCACATATTTTATTGCATGTTTTATCAGTGTAAAGTAATAAGGAAAAAATATTTTAACAATTCACTGACAATCTAAACACATCTTTAAGCATATTCTTTAACAATCTACAACCCCAATCAGACTTCAGACTTTTATGTTCTGAAACCTAGGAAACTGGCATTTTAAAATGTTTTTATGGTTAGTCATTTTTATTTAAGTGCATATGTTATTGCAAACATTTCATTTTTTGAGTTGATATAATGACTTAACTTTTTTAACACCCAACTCTAAAGCACCACACCTTAGTACTAGATTTACTAATTAATTAATTGTATAATTGCCAGGCTATTTAATGGAGGTTACTGCACACTGCAATTTGTTTTCACTTGATAAAGCTCAGGATTGCCTGAGCGAAAGCGCTTGTGTGATTTTATCTGTGACTTTTGGAATACTTCAGAAATAAAAATATAGCCTTGTGGACTTTAGCAGAGTTCCGGTTCCTTTCTTCAAGGTCATGGATTATTCTTTGCTTGTCTTTGGTTTTGAGTGGCAAGTAAGCCTAGCCAGCCTAGCATGTGAATAAGTTTAAATGGCATGTTGGACCTTGGGACTGCTTGGGATGTCTCCTTGAAACACAAGGTTTCTGCAAGTCATATTATACACAGTGGCAATTAGTCTTATTTGAAGTCACAGTACTGGGTCACAAATTTGTTTGGTAAACCATCACAAACTAAAGCAGAAATGAACTGAAAATAAATAAGGCAGAGAATGTGTATGCTAACCAACTAAGTCATACTCAGAATAAATATATAGTGGCTGTTGTCAGTGGGACAGCTTAGATGTAGTTTTCTGTGGCTGTGGCAATACAGGTTTATGTAAGAAGGAAAGGATGATAATCTCTCTGATTTGGCAGTTGAGGTCAAGAGTTGTAAAACTGGGTGGGAACAATTAACTCAAATACAGAATAAGTTTCAATATTGTGTATACATTGCTCTGAACAAGCCTAGTCTTTTCACCCTATAAAAGAAATTTGGTAATATAATGGTCTAATTGTAACATGTCTGCTCAAGTGCTAGGGGCTGGGGATCAATCCTGTCCAGCTGTCACTGTCTGCAGTGAGCACCAGCACTGCATACTCTCCCAGCTGTCACGGTCTGCAGTGAGCAGTAGCACTGCATACTCTCCCAGCTGTCACTGTCTGCAGTGAGCAGTAGCACTGCATACTCTCCCAGCTCACTGTCTGCAGTGAGCACCAGCACTGCATACTCTCCCAGCTGTCACTGTCTGCAGTGAGCACCAGCACTGCATACTCTCCCAGCTGTCACTGTCTGCAGTGAGCATCAGCACTGCATACTCTCCCAGCTGTCACTGTCTGCAGTGAGCAGTAGCACTGCATACTCTCCCAGCTGTCAGTGTCTGCAGTGAGCATCAGTACTGCATACTCGCCCAGATATCACTGTCTGCAGTGAGCACCAGCACTGCATACTCTCCCTGGGTGTTGTGTTTTCTAAGGGTAGTCTAAAAAGAGATAGACGGGCATAAAGGAGAGGGACAATCCTCTCATCTACCTCCTATAGGAAAGCGGTCAAGGTGAGTAATGCCATGTCAGTAACTTATTTTATCAGGTCCCCACACTTATCATGATAATGCAGACAACCTCCTCCTTTCATTTAAAGCCAGTATTGTCTTGTAAAATATGGCACCTTGTTTGCCTGTTTTCAAGGGCTAAGAATTATCAGGTTTGCATGTGAACATCAGTGCTGTAATTTACCTTATTTTTTGCAGGATTTGACTACAAGGGAGTGAAGAATACAGCCTAAGGATATGGAGAAAGGGGCTAGTTAAGAACCAGTGCCCTGGAAACTGAAGGAAAATGGCCTTGCTCAGAGATAAGCAAGGAAATGTAAGGATGGTTGCAGGTGTACACTTGACATATATATATGGCAGAGTACAATGGGAGGAGCAGGAAGTCCCTTTGGCAGGTTTCCTGCACAAAGAAAGATGTGGGGCAGCTGTCAATCAAGTCTTATTGTACTCTGTTCGGGTTGCAGGATGCTCGGAGCAGAGGAGTACAAGGAGAGAAGGAATAGATTGATGGGGCAAGTGAACTCCCTACTGATGGACATAGGTTCACAGGAGTTTACTAGGCTAATGGCCCTGGGGCCCTTACAAGCCTAGCCAAGAGTTTATCCCCAAAAAGAAACATCAATCAGCACCTGTCGTCCTTGCCAATAAGGGACACAGGTGGAACTCCTGGGACAAATTTGTGGTTTCCCATTTACTCATCAAGGTTGCGCTTGAAGAAGGTCAGCAAGGTGCTCTGCTTGATGTGTATGGAAGTCTATTCCAGAGACGGGGCAGCCTCTGGGAGACAAATCTGTCTCTCCAGTAGGTTTTGTTGATGTTGCATATTAGATTCAGGCCTTTTGAGTGGGTAATGCATGAGGAGATAGACTTATGGATATGGAACATCTCTAGTAGGACAGGGTGCAAGATTGCCTTGCAGGAGAGACATGGATCACCCCTGAGCAATATGTATGATACAGAGTAGAGTGATGGTGATTTGAGCCTGTCTGTGTAGGACAGGTGTTGGAGGCCAGGGATTCTCTTTGTGAGGTATTTCAGCGGCCTTTCCAATTGATGCAGAAGTTTGGAGAGGTACACTCAAAACGGAGCATTATACTCAATTATTGATCTAATGAGGGAGAAGTATAAAGAGGCAATAACCTCCTTTTTTCTAGATGTAATCTCTTTACTTATGAGATGAACTAAGTAAAAGGCTTTTCTGACCACTGCTGCTACATGATGGTCGAATGTGAGGTTATCAACCTGAGTGCCCAGGTCCCTCACCACAGGTTGTGTGCTTAAAGGGTTGCTGTTGATGTGGTAATCAGTAGGGGTGTGTTTTTGCCGAATGGTATGATGATCCATTTTTTTGCATTTAGCTTGAGGCCATGACTTTGGCACCAGTCATTAGTTGCTGTGAGACCCTCTTGCAGTATGTTAACATGATGTGGGGAGTCAATGACAGCACCCAACTTACAGTCATCCACAAAATTGGTCAGCCACAGGCTTTTTGTCTTTGCCTGGACGTCTGAGCAATAGATGCCAAACAGTAGGGGTTCCAGGACAGATCCTTGGGGAACTCCACTGGTGACAGGTCTGTTTAGGGGTTCCAGGACAGATCTCTGGGGAACTCCACTGGTGACAGGTCTGCTATCAGAGGTGGAGGTGCCTATTTTGACTTTGAGGGTCCTGTCGGTGAGTCAGTTAGCCACCCACTTGACAAGATAGGGATTTATGCCAAGTTCTGTTAGCTTTTCAATGATGCCCGAGTGGGGGATTGTGTCAAAGGCCTTGGCCAAGTCAAGGTAAGTTATATGTACTGACTTTCCCTCATCCAGGGCCTTGGTGACAGTCTCAAAGAAGTCAGCCAGGTTCAACAGGCAAGATCTGCTCTTGACGAATCTGAAATGGGTGGGGTCAAGTATTTGGAGATTGCCTATGTCCTTGTATATGAGATCCATAATAATACGGTCCGTGGCTTTACAGATCAGACTTGTCAAGTTAATAGGGCTATAGTTTCCAAGGTCAGTAGTGGCACCACTTTT
The DNA here is from genome assembly GCF_019279795.1 of Protopterus annectens. NCBI lineage: Eukaryota > Metazoa > Chordata > Ceratodontiformes > Protopteridae > Protopterus > Protopterus annectens. Next base: position 983,238,252 of record NC_056745.1, on the reverse strand, counting down.
GCTCAAGCGGATGACAATGACATTTCTCCACTCTGCTGGAATGAAGCCTGTACTTAGGCTGTGGATGAACAGGGTGCTCAATGGCGAAGCCAGGTCTTGCAGGAGATGGTGCAGAATAATACTATCAGGTCCCATGGAAGCTGTGTTTTTTGCCTTGGAAAGGGTCTGTAAAACTTGATCTATGGAGATGTTAGGTGCGGGGACAAGTATCGGGGATGTTGAAAGGGACTTTGAGGGGGACAGGGCGGTGAAGTTTGCACTGAACCTATCTACTAGTAGGCTGGCTAAGTCCACAAGATCAGTGTAAGTAATACTGTTAAGTACTTATTCAGATTACACCTGGGCTTTGCCACATAGGTTCCTGATGTAACTGAAGAAGACTTTATGGTTTCCCTTTGTTATGGAGGCTAGTTTTGATTCATAATTGGCCTTGGAGGTTTTCACTAGTAATCTAAATTTCTTGCTGAGGCAAAGGAGGGAGTTTTTCCAGTTTGGAATTTGTTCTTTTTTATCCTTGGACAACACTAAAGCCTGTTGACAGAGGATGCCCACCAAACAGGCTTGTGTTTCCTTGAGGAGCAGGTTTTAGTTCTACTGGATATGGCTGAGTTCATGCAGTTGTACAGGTGCTTGTATACTGCACTGGCATACTGTTCACCATAGTTGTCTGCTTCCTCTGAGGGCGATGATGGTGTGAAGCTACACATACCCACCCTTAGGAGGTTGTATTCAGCTTGATTACAGCTGGGGGGGTGGGTGGTTGGGTGGGTGGGATAGAAACTTTTGAATGAAACAGTCCGATGATCTGATCTCACCAGGGAATAACATGCTATGTGTGGGAGTGGTGCAGAGGTTGCCCATGTTGGTGAAATGGCAATGGAAACTGAGAGAACGATGACCCAGAAGGAAGAATGAGTAGACATATTCAGGCTATAAGAATCACAAAGACCCAGATGGTGAATCATTAATATGGCCAGGTGAAAAAAAAAACAGAGCTGCTGTGGAGACACAACAAAGAGATGGCATTCATGGATGTATCCCAGCTTCACTCTTCATGAGAGGCAGCAGGTAATCATTCAGAAGGGCAAAGCACAAGTGAAGACAAGACAATGCAGCATCCTCAGCATGACTGGAGGAAGTATTTCAGAGGCATGTTGGCAACTCTGCCTGGTGACAGATGGACTGCCCTGCATGGAATAAAGAACCTGATATGATCCGGATAGAAGCAGACGGATGCAGATGCTAGAGAATGAGGCAGATATTGGTGACATAGGCTACCCAACACTCCCTCTGAGACCTGGATGGGTCCACCCAGGCCAAGGTTGAGGGGGGATATAGACAGTGGGGTAGGCATAAGTAGACAGGCAAAGGCAATAAATACAAGCATTTGACAGCCCACATTCAGCAGAACTGAGATAAAAGGGTAATGGATTTTATGTACTCAATGGCTGTCATGATGGATAAGAACCTGGGAAAGATATGCCAGTGCTAGCTTGCTTTATAACACTATGGTAATCCCAGACATTTTGAGGTGGTATGTCATGGTTCTGTACGATCAAAAATTTTGCAAGTTAAAATCAGTGGATAGAATGCTGAATTGGGAAACAAACACACATAGACCTGGCTGGGTACCATGGGTAAACCCCGGTTGCCCTTTGCAAGGGAGTATGAGGGGAGGCAAGTTCCCAGGAGTCTTTGGGATATCAGCTCTGGAATATGTTATTGGCAGCATTTTGTTCATGTACCGATGTACTTGTTGTAGTAGAGCCAGACAAAGAATATGCTGCAAGTCGAGACAAGATCCATGCAGCTGCACTAGTGGAAATGATAGGGTGAGATCCTACATCAGGGTGACCCCAGATTCTGCAGCACAGTACACAGCAGGGGAGGACAGGTGAATTTATCAACACAGGTATCATATCATTCAGGCAAAGTTAGGCATTCCACAGTCAGAACTGAAGTCCATTTGCTGGTTGACTACCCCAACAAGGAAGCAATCAGACAACTGTTAGCAGGGCTCTGGGGCAGCTTTCCAATTAAAGCCAACTTGGCCCTGAAGAACAAATGCTGTAAGAATCTCTCTTCAATAAAAAGGTAGGAAACATTGGTTCAGCAAATGCTGAATAAGGAGACTAGGCTGACTGGCCAGGGTGTTTAACACACACCTTTCCCCAACTGCAAGATCTCCCCATTTAGGCAGGTTCCAAGACAAAGATCCAAGGAATTTCACCTGACTCCATCATTTATCCTTTTCAGAAGAGGAATCAGGTAACCAATTCATTGAAAAAAAGGAGGTCAAGATGCAGTACACCTCCATGGATGATCTGATAGCGCTACTGAAGGCTGAATGTTTCACGTGGATGGCCAAGTTGAACATTGAATCAACCTTCTTGTTATTACTGGTGCACCAAAAGAACTGACACCTATTAGGCTAGGAGACAAGTTTTACATTGATAAGTTAATGCCCATGAGCTTCGCAGAAGCTTGTGCCACTTTTAAAAAGTTTAGTACTGTGCTGCAATGGATCTGTTAATCTCAGGAATTGCACTGTGTGGCCATGCATTATCTAGATGACTTCTTGAGAATGGATTATCTGGGGAGAGGGGGACAATAATGATGGGGCTGGGTGATTCACAGACATAAGTGAGGTACTAGGGCAGGGCAACAGCACCCATGTTGGAAGGAATTAGTCAAAAACACAACTTTATTAGAATTATGCAAAAACTGTTGGCTTACATGGAGATATGGCTGCAGTTTCTGCATCGCTTCTGTGGGATCACCATTTAGTAGGAGAGTTGAATTAGCACCGGGGAGTTGGAACTCTACATTCAATTCATGCCTACTGCAGGTGCATGGTGTGAAACATTGGACAGTGACAGTGAGGAAGCTGGTGACAGAGTCCCAGTAAGACAGCAGCATATGCCAGAGCATTATATTTGTTTATGGCTTTTACAAATAATTTACTAGAAAATGAGAAGTTCTGTCTGGTCCCAGGACCTTTTAAAAGAAAGTATTTAGTGCACAGGTGAGAAATGGTGGAGGTGGTTACAATGACCATGGTACACTTTGCTGTTAGTAGCTGAATGCTGAACAGTGATAGAATCCCAGATTAAACCAAGGACTGCATACAGGGTAGAATGCTGAAAGTTGGGAATGAATTAAATGAAGGAATCAGGATGGCAGGAGACTGATTGGAACGGGACTTTTAACCACATTGGAAAAGGGTCTGTCAGCCATAGATGGCAGCTACCAGGGCTTTTCAGCCTGAACCAGCCTCTTCCTTGTGGTATATTATAGGGCATTTAGGATTAGGGAGTTAGTCCCTTGGGAGGCAGGTAAGCCTAAGGGCAAAGGTCTTAAGTGGTAGGACTATGTGGTGGATAAGGCAGGCATGCTGATATGTCTACAGGCATTGATGATTGACCAAAGGGCAAAGGGAAAGTAGATTTCACTCAGACCAGTTGGAGACAAAGTGCTGTGCTGAGTGGAATGAGCAGCCATTCTGTGCCAACTCTCAAAAGACACTATTCAGATTAGCTGTTTTTTCCAGACTGGGTATAGTTGCCTCATTAAGTGTTAACTGGCTGAAAATGTTTTGAGGGGTGCTCTGACAAATCAGGGGATGGACACTGTGTGTTACTTTTGTCAGACCTTTGAAATGGGAAGGACCTCTGACCTGGGGAGACTAGAACTTCAGTAAAATGATTAAGAAAGTTGGGAAGCGGAGGTCAAAGGCCTTTTAACATATATAAGATTAAAACGGGAAAAAAGGAGGGAAAGTAAAGGTACACACACACACACACACACACACACACACACACACACACACACACACACACATATCTGATTGATACAGACAGGTGGTCGATAGGCATGTCAGATAGACAATCCCAGAGTATGGGAATGCTTCCTTTCTCTAGGGATTATCTCACAGTTAGTATATATAATTAGCAGGGGGTGTGGGAAAGGTTAGTCCCCCTCACACTGGGGGTGCATGGGGGCTTGCCCGATGCAAAACCACTTACTGTTGGTTTACTGTGCTCTGGTATACTCTCCAAAGCATGTGCCGAATGTGTTGATGTCAGTGACTTTATGATATCAATCTAATGGGTTTTGGAGCACATACACACACACACACACACACACACACACACACAAATGATTGTGCATCATTTCATTTTTGATGAAGACAGTTTTAAATGAAGTACAAATGATTGAAAAAAAAAGACTGAAAGTACATTTGCTTGCAGGTACATTTGACTAAAAAAACATTTTGTTGAAAACCGTCTACAGAACACAAATATTACAAAAAAAAAGCTTTTTTGCAGGGGGGGTAAGCCCCCTGCACCCTCACCCCCAATTAATTGTATATTATAATGTCATAATCACACACCAGTGGAGAAATAAAAAAAAAAAATCACCATACACGAATCTGGGCTGGTGAACAAAAACATACTTCTACAGATATGGGGGTACAACATGACAGATGGTATTGCAATCCACTATAAATCTTCTAAATTATATCGCCTAACAACTCCAATGTGCAACAACACCACCAGAAATATCATTTACAGACTTTTACCCTTTTCAGTGAAATGACTATTCAGTCAAATTTAGTTGCAGTCAAATGTACTTTCAAGTCATTTTAACCTACTGTTTTTTCTTTCAATCTAAGCTACCTTTGACAAAATTCTACATAACCATATATATAATTACATATATATATATATATATATATATATATATATATATATATATATATATATATATTTATATATAAATATACACACATACACCTAGACACATGTATGACTAAATAGATATAAAAATACAATATATAAAAAATGAAAACAAAAGTAGAAAAGGGAGGGAGGATGGAAATTTAATTGTCATTGTGTTAAATGTGAGTTTAACATTTGTCTTCCCTTTTTGCATCCCACAGGAAAGCAGTGTACATTCTTGATTGGGAATTCCCATGTACATTAGGCAGCAAGGATCGCTGTGGTTCATCATGGAGGCACACATCTGGGATAGAATCCAGTCAAATGGGGTGTCCAGTGGCATGTACAGAAGGGGATGTGCTGGGATCAATTGCTTTCATCAATGTTTGAGTCATTGCATGTTTATGAACACCTGTGGGCAGCAGTGATTTCCTTAGGGAGACGTCATCAGTAAAAGAATGATGCTGAAGGATTTATTCAAGGTTAAGGCCATCTACTCAGCTGTACAGATCATTGTTTCAAAATTCTGAGCTACTTGGTTTGGCAGCAGGTGTTTAGTCCAACAGCTATGCAGTGGACTAGAAAATATGTTAACTGTAAAATAGTGAGGATAGTGGCTAAGCTCAATTTCTTAGTCATGAGACACAAGAACCTGGAGGACAGACACCCGGCATGATTCAGGCTGGATGGGGTTCATTTGTCAGACCTACAATTGGATTGATTCAGTGTATAAACAGGTTTGATGCTCCAAAACCTATTTAAGGAGAAAGGATTGGTTTGGTCTTACATTCTGGATCTGAGAAGGAGAAGAGGCAAAACAAGCAGCTGTGATAGGCAGGAGGACCTGGAAATCGCACCACTCTCCTTTTTCCTAGCCTGGTGGGGTGGTCACAGTGTCACCTAGGAAGTGGCCCAGGTGACAAGGTATAACCACATTGCTGGAACCCCTGGCAAGTTGATTAGTACCAAACACATTGCCCTGGCAGGTTTTCTTCAGGGCAGGGTAGATGGATATTAGACATCTGGTTGTCTGTTGCTAGCAGCATGTGGGTTGCAGGCAAGTTCAGTACATGAGGTCATGTTGAAAGTAAAGTCTGTAAATACTGAAAATTTTGTTGTACCTTGAACATCTTATAATTGGCTTATTGGGTAACATACCATTGTTGGTTGCTTGTTACTGTACTTTTAATCCCAGGGTGACTGAAAAGGATCATCAGATCAGCTCACCTACTCAGTTATCAAACTGTAAAATAAAATGGGGGGGGGGGCAAGTAAGGCAGAAAGCCCCTGTATAATGTTTGTTATGTTAATATAGTTTGATTAGTTTTATATGAATGTAAATTTGCCTGTGTCACAAGTGATAATTCAATAAAGATGTTTGAAATTAAAATAAGGATGGCAGGGGCATGATTTGTGCGTTTTCTGTTTATGTCTAAAGAATATGTGACACTATGGGTCTATGTATATGTATATTTATATTTAAATTAACAAGTGTCTTGTTTGTGGTTGAATAATCAAAGAGTTTTCTGTTTATGTCTAAAGAATATGTGACACTATGGGTCTATGTATATGTATATTTATATTTAAATTAACAAGTGTCTTGTTTGTGGTTGAATAATCAAACTGGGGTCATGACCTCCTAACAATTGGTATTTTCTCGGCACAGTGGAGGAACTAGTGCAGTAGAAAACAAATTTTCTGTCAGTAATTTTTTTCCAAAACTTGACCATGACGGATGTGAGAGAAAGGAGGGAATGGCAGCAGGAAGAGGCAGGAGCTGATATAAGGAAGGGAACAGCCTTCAGGCAAGACAGGAGTGAAACCCCTGCCTCCCGTGATGAAGCAGTGATTCCAATTGCATGTAGTGAGTTTTCCTTTCCTTGATGGGCAGGCTTCCTGGTGGGCCTTTGCCCCCCCCCTTCTAATTGGCAGGGCAGTCTCAATATCACTTGGGTGAGGGGTGACCTATCTAATCATGTTGCCAGACCATAGTGTCAAATCGAACAAGACCAAACAGGAAGCTCAGACAGTTTTTCTTCGGCCAGGCTATAGGTATTATGACAACTGGTTATCTCTTGACAGGGGCTGGTTCCAGGTATGTTCAGTACATGGTGCTGAGTTGAAAGGACAGGAACAACAGGATGAGGGATAAAGGAAGTTCCCCAAGGCTGGTAGGGGAATGATTTGTGAGTTTGCTGGTTATGTCTAAAGAACATACGACACTATGTGTATGCATATATGCAAATTAACAAGAACCTTGCTTGTGGCTGATCGATCAATAAACCAGGTCATAAGCTCTTAACAGGTGGTCTTCTCTGTGTACAGGAACAGGGCTACTGATGGATACATGCTTGTCTCCGGCATGGTGAACTCTGCCTTTGTGCTCTACTTCTTCTCAAACTTATTTACAAACATTCACTATCTGTTCTGTGAAAAAGTACTTTCTTGTATCCTGTTTGTATATATTCAGATGGTGTACATTCCCCCACAACCCATTTTTTTAATATGGAACCCACTTAGTAGCTTTCCCTGAGGTACCTGAAAGATTCTTTCATTTCATCATCCTCCATGTCTAGATTTTCTTTATATTGTTCCCATTGCAGTTCAAATAGCAATTTTATTTCCCTTCGTTGAACTGTGTTCATTTTATCCATGTCACTGCAAATATGAGATTCTTGGAAATGCAAGGAACAATCCTTTCTATTGTACTTCATTATAATCAGTTTTATATACATTTTGTCATTTGTTTATTTTCTCTTAGCTTATTTTAACTATTTATTTTCCAGGTAAGTAGGCAGAGCTCCAGAGTTTTTTTTTCCAGACACAAGTTTATTGCAATACAAAGATCCCCCTTCCAAAATAGATCAGGGGTCAGCATTACAACTGATTGAATGAACCAGATTTTAATGGACTTCTTTATTAAGACTTCTAACATGATTTATTTTGGGGGGGTTGTCTACACAGCTAATCAGCTTTGCAAATCTGTTCAGCATGGGAATTGGCTTGCTATAGAGCTTTGCATGATAATTTTTTTGTATCTTCTCTCAGAACAGAGTAGCTTGGCTATGGAGAAGTTTTAGTCCGTCACAAACACAAGGCACCTCTAACGTAGACTGGCCGATTATGATAACAGCTCCCTGCAATCATATTGATTCTCTAATTTTGCACATATTTAAGATTAGTTCCTTATTATTTTTTTAATTATTACAGTAGTAACCCAGTATAGTAAACTTTGGTTGATATTATCCATTTATGCAATGATTTTTTTTACGCTTTTGCTTAATTCTTCAGCATTCTATGTTTGCAATTAATATTATCCAGTCTGTCATTTAAATTTAATGTTGAATTTTATTTCACTTTGTTTTCTATTTGGCTTGCAGTACCACAGAAAATGTACAAAGACAGTAACGTTATTAGGATTACAAATATAGTACAAAGATAATAAGTAATGTTATTTGGATTACAAATACAGTACATGCAGTCTGCAATTCAGAGAAAATACCCCAGATGTAATGATGCAAAGGTGCAAATACATACAAATGTATTTAAGTGCCAGTAAAGTGTTGGGGTTAACAATGTTAAGGAATTCAATTAATTTGGTAATGGTCATCGTGTATGATTACTGAACTTGTTAGGTAATAGACTACAGTCTGTGAGATAATGGAAATGGGTTAAGTTCTAAGTGTTCAATGACTGACGAATATGTGAACATACATCTCATACTCAATGCAAGAAATCTGGACAAAGCCAATAATAATGGAGAGACAATGACTGAAAAACAGGGACAGATTTTAAGCACTGCTCTAGAATAACAGATTTTGTGCTAGCATGCATTTTCTAACAAACAGGAATTCCATACTCTGGAACAAACTACCTATCTATATCAAACAAAGCTCCTCATTAGCACTCTTCAAGAAAAATCTTGATGACTGGATGGGGGATAGGAAATTCACCCCGAGGATCACTTCTGTGACTCTGCTTGACAGGGGCACGGGAAAATAATTTTATTGGGTGGCAAAAGCCAGGGTACCATTTGGCTAGGCTTATATAGGCCCTAGGGCCAATAGCCTAGTACCTACCTATGAACCTATGAATTCTGAAACTCAAAAGTCTGACATAATTTACTGACTTTGTTTCTCAGTGATTTGCCAGAAAGCCACAAGTTTTATGAGGAATAGATCAAAAAAAAATTGAGGCAAACATCTTAGCATTCTGCGAAAATGTAGTCAAGAGGTACTGAAAAGACTGTACAGTTGATAGTATGATGGTATATCTATACTTCCCTAAGACCATATTCACCGAGCTTCAAATTTCCAATGTACAAAACATCAATATCAGTTTTCTATAATAAGTTTCTACCAGTGTAGTTTCTGAGTATGCATTGACAGTGATTCCTTAATTCTTAAACTTAATTCTTTAATTCCTTATGTTTGAAAATGTCACACAGAGAAAACAATCAGTAAAAACTAAATGAAAATTCTAGCCAAGCTAGAATTTCCACTGACTCCTCAAACCTCTTGTATTAGAGGCACATGGGATATATGCAAATGACCCTTATGAACATCAGGTGTTTCAGTTATATGCCAATTCTGAATGCCCATGACTTTTTCTTTTAAAGTCGTTTAATGGACAAATTCAGGCCAATAAAGCCAAAATCCACTAGCTCTGGCGATGCATGTTTCGGCCTTGTTATGCCCTTATCAGCACATGCAGACTGTTTAGCTAAGCATTAGAAACACAGGGCTGTTAAACCCAGCTGATGTCCATTACCATTAGGGTGTCTGCAAAATATCCCAACTAACAAACTAAAACAATGAGTGTAAAGGTCACACACAAAAAAAAAATCGGTAAACACTAAATGAAAATTATAGCCAAGCTCATTAGCACAGCAGACTACTGTTTCCATAGAAAAAAGATGAAATACAACCTCAGCTGTAATACTTACCTATAACTGTTGGATGGATATGGGAAACTCTCTATAGAAAGTAACTGACCCCCTTGTTTTCTAAGTTGAAGGAGACACTATTTGACAGTGTAGGACTAGTCTGCATTTGCATGAGCACTGTTATTTATGAGAAGCAAGTTGACATGCTTTAATGTGTAGTTATTGTTTCCCTGGAACAAAGCTGAAATGTAATGCACAGCTGCTACTTTTAACTATAACTGTTTTGGAGCACTATTGTGTTTTCTTATTTTATACAGTCACTACCTAATTTTGCAGCACTGCTGTACATTTGCAGGATTACTGTGATTTATGAAAAGCAACTTGGAACAATTTAATGTGTGGCTACTGTTTCCATGGAACAAAGTTCCTCACCCCAGTTTTGTGTAGGTTTAGGCATGACTTTGATCATAAGAAAGGAATGTCCATATGCAGCAAAGAGGCTGCCATCCCCTGCACTCTGTATACAAAGTCGAATGTTACTAATACACTTTTATGAGCCTTGTGGTGCTGTTATGGGGGGTAAAGGGCGAGACATCCCCAATGGATGTTATACTTCCTATTTTTAAACAAACATAGTGGAGGACATGAATAACTAGAAGCCAGGGGTAGGGTTTGATACTGCATACCTTGTAGAGCGTTTTCAATAAGTTTCAACAAATAGCTAAGTATAGCTGTCATTAATACCTATAACTGTGGGTGGGAGAAGCTGTCTTTAGAAAGTAACTGACCATTTTGCTTTCTTAGTTTAAAAAGCCACTATCTTTCTTTGCAGGACTTGTGTGTATTTACAAGATTCCTGTGATATATGTGAAGCTATTTGGAATTCTTTAAATATTTGGCTACTATTTAAATGGAACAAAGCTAAAATACAATACATGTCTATCACTTTTAGCTATAACTGCTGGGTGGATGGGGGAGTTGTCTATAGAAAGTAATAACCCATTTTGCTTTTCTCGCTTTAAACAGTCACTATCTGGCTTTGTAGGACTAGTGCACATTTGCAGGATTAATACGATTTATGTGAAGTAACTTAGAATACTTTACGGTCTGGGTATTGTTTGCATGGAAGTTCACAGAGATGCAATACCATACATGTCCATCATATTTTATCATAATTGTCTGAAGTGCTCGCAGACATAACTATAACTGCTGGGGGCTTGAACTGTCTGTTGAAACTTACTAAATTCTTGCTGTTTACTCAGTTTAAACACTGTTTGTTTGCTCAGATTACAGAGTCACTGTCTGGTTTTCAGGACTGGTGTGCATTTGTATGATATAAGATGAACTGCTTAAATGGGCATCCTGTGATATGCACAGATAAAATAGACATTAGGGCAGTCTGTAGAGTCCGCTGTTTCTAGGTCGTTATTTTGTATTTGCAAGACTAGCGTGAAATGTATAAGCGATTTCAAATACTTTAAAGTGTGGCAACTCTGTGTGGAGCAATTGACCTACATTACATAACCATGCAGTCATATTACAATTAGATGTCAGAACAGTACACAGAAGTGGCTATAACTGCCTGGTGGGGATAGAGGTTATCTGGATGAAAGTAACTGACCCTCTCTTGTGATCTGCTCAAACCATCTAGTCTAAAACTAGCCCTTCTCTGAGGTATGCATTGGAGGTCATTGTAGTTTTTGTTTGTATGTGGGGGCTGGGGTGCAGGATATGAACGATATCCTGCTTTCCTTAATTTTCTAACCAAACCTCATAGATGTGAACAGGTCACTATAGCTTGTAATGGGCTGGGAACAGTGTGGTCATTATTTCTTTAACTGTCTTTAGAAACATCACATGTGTGCACTGATGGTTACTACAATTTGTTTAGGAACATTATACTGTCTAGCAGTAACATGTTGGAAATATTACTGTAACAATTTATTTCACTTTACACCAGATGAGTATACATGTGGCTAGCTTTTGTGGGATTGTAAGGAGGAATGCTGTTTATATATATCTGACAGCAACAGGGTGAAAAATGTAATGTTGGATTTGTTTTGTACGTTGTGTTGCAGTCTCACAGTGAGATACACAGATGGCAGGTGCCTTTTGGGGATAGAGAAGAGGAAGTATACTATATATATATATATATATATATATATATATATATATATATATATATATATATACATAATATGAACTATATATGACTATTGCCACTTGTGCCTTCACTTAGTGAACCCTGGTAACTTCAGACCCATAAGACTGACTAGTTCTAGCAAAGTCATGGGAAGAGTTATCATGGAAATGATAAACAATGACACTGGAAGCCTTCAGACACAGGATACAACCCAGTTTGGTTTTGTCATTGACAGGTTATACCTAATCAGTCTGGTGAACATTTTCAAGAAGGTGATCAAAGTAATGGATGAGGGCAAAATGGTGCAGACTGCCAGCTGTGATCTCACCAAAGCATTTGACACAATACCCCACTCGGTCATTGTAGACAAACTCATGAAATTGGGTATAAACCCATTGGATAGCCAGTTGGCTCACAGATAGGACCCAAGAAGTTGGCTTAGGGAAGTATACCTTCACAAAGAACACATACACTAATGTAGTCCCTTAAGGCTCAATGCTGGGGCTGCTCCTTTTTGGCTTCTACTTCTCTGAACTCAAAGGCAATTTCAAGAGCTTCTGGCTGACCAAGTTTGTAGATGATTGCAAATTAGGGGGTGTCACAGAATCCTCCAGTGACACAAATACACGCTAACAAGGCCTGACACAGATCAATAATTGGAGTCAGAGCCATGGCCTAAAACTCAGTGTCAAGAAATGCATAATTGTATTCTTTGGGAAAACATACTCCTAAACACTACCACATTGATAATACACCCTAAAAGTATACCCAGTGGTCAGGGTTTTGGGAGCAGACAGTAACCTGGCCTTTGGCCATCATTTGTCTAAGGTAGTAAGGAAATCATTCTATATTCTGAAACCTATAGGTAAGGGTATAGCATCTAGGTCTAAGGATGTCATTGTTGAAGTTGGCCCTTATCAGACCAATCATTGAGTATAGTGCCCTTTGGTATGCACTTGACCAGGCATATGCAGTAATGGGAGCATCCACAGTGGTTCCAAACAAATGAATATATGGCCTAAACAACATGTCCTGTGTGGACTGATTCTCAGCCCAATCTCTGTATGCAGTCCCTTACAGACTGCTGAGAGATGCTCTATGCCTGGCTTACAAAGCCTCATGTAAGTCCCACTTTGATGAACCTGCTGCACTTCTACAAAACAAACAGCATGAAAATTACTCAGTCTAGGAACCTAACCCTCTTCTGCAACATAAATAAGACATGCTGGAGAGAAAGGTATGAGCCTCAGAGACTAGCCCATCCTTGGAACAGGCTTTCCCTCCATGTGAAGTAGAGTTGTTCCCTAACCCAATCCAAGTATAACTCAGGCTAGTGGATTGTGAATCAGAAATCTACCCCTGATCTGTCCCCTATGTCTTTAGTAGACACGGGCAGCCTATACATGTTTGACTGCCCATGGCCCAGCCTACATATACTACTTAAAATAACCCTATAGAGTATTAAAACTTGACAGATACATTTGAGAAGCATGGCTATACTTAAAAAAAGACCATTGAGGTAATTATCATGTTAGTCACCTATGACTTTTCATCCTAATCTAATACCAGAGGGGGATACAAAGAAGGTCGAACAATGGCATAAATAACCCTTTTTGAGTGGCAGGAAAAACAGCCTTTTGCATAAAGCACAACTATAGCAAAACCCCATCAATTATCCCTAGCAACTAAAGTGCACACCTTACAATTTCCACATGGTTGAGTCTCAAAATTGGTAATCCTTCACAAATACACATTAGGTGAAATCTTCCTAACTTCAAATTTAGGGATGATCAATTTGACTCTCTTTATCTTATAAATGTAAAACTTTCACAAAAAAGTTTATCTACAAGTAAAATTTGTCAGTGCCTCTTAATCACCCTGAAAATCTATCAACTGACAAGTTACCAGGAACTACATTTTCTTCAGTTTCAGTATAATCACTCTTTCTATTATTAACAGAAGTCAAGGATATAAAGGAATCATAAACATCCATACATTTAAAACCTTATTGCAAAAATTTATCAAAATTCAATAATGCTTCCAAAAAAATGTTTCAACGGTATTACATAATCTAGCTGTCTTAATGAACATCCCTTTAAGTAGTGCCTTGACAGAATGAACAGGATTGCAAATGTTGACCTACAGTATGGTGTTAGTAGCTATCTCTTTTCTATATGAAGTCATAGGAGATTACTAGGCTATCGACCCTGAAGTCATTTAAGCCTAGCCGTTTCAACCCAATATAATAATATACAGGTACTAGTCAATATCCAATATTGCATTTAGTGATGACTGCCCATGTCCAGGAGGGTTGTGGGCATTATCCCCAGTAAGAATTTATGGTGCCCTATCCACTCATCCAGGTTCCTCTTGAACAGTGTCATAGAAGTGCTCTGTTTCACATGAATTGGTAGCCTGTTCAAAAAAAGTGGCAGTCACTGGGACATAAATCTGTCCCTCCAGCATACCCTATTTAAGTTGCAGGCCATATTTAACTCTCTGGAACAGGTACCCTAGACCCATTTGATTTAAGTACATGCAGTAAATTCTTTAGGTTTGGGTCTTGGGTTGCTTTATTGGCCAGGCCTAAGTCTTCCCTAAGACGTCTATATGATACGGAGTATAGTGACAGGGATTTTAGTTGGCCGATGTAAGGCACATGCTGGATGCCCCTGATCTTCTTTGTTAGAAACCTCTGAGGTCTCTCTAATTGATGTAAGTGCTTAGTATAGTACATACTGAATGGGGCATTATACTCAATTATGGGCCAAAAACATGCTGAGTATAGGGGAGTTATACCTTTTTTTGCTCTTGAGGTGATGCCTTTACTAATCAAGTGAGCTACATGGAAAGTTTTCCTTACAGTGGTAGACACGTGGTGGTCGAAGTTAGGGTCATGGTCAACCTGTGGTCCCAGGTCCCTTACCACTTCATGGGTACTTAGGATATTGTTATTGAATTGATAGTGTGAAGGGACATTGTTTGTGCCAAAGGAAATAATGATGCATTTCTTTACATTCAGATTGAGACCGTAACTAATACACTAGTCGTTGGTCTGTGTGAGACCATCCTGTAGCACTACTGACATAATTTGGGGATTCAATGATTGCACATAGTTTGCAGTCATCTGCAAACTTAGTCAGCCACAACCCTTTAGTTTTGACCTGAACTTCTGAAAAGTACATATCAAACAATAGGGGGCACAGCAGTAACCCCTGTGGCAATCCGCTGGTAACAGGTCAGCTGGATGATGTGGAGTCACCCACTTTGATAGTGTATGTCTGGTTTGTGAGCCAGTTGGCAACCCATCTTACAACAAAGGGGTTTACATTCAGTGTGCTAAGTTTATTGGTAATGCCTGAATGTGGGATTGTGTCAAAAGCCTTCACAAGAATCATCCTTTGAACAACCTTTATCTTAACATCAAGAAAAGCAACTTCTCCTTTACTGGAACTTCCCACAAAACATATACCATGATATGAGAATCTGTATGAGTCAAAAACTCATCACACACACATTGGGCTTTGAAATAAAAAAAATAAATCATCAATATATCAATCATATCGTTTCATATGTTTAATAAAATAATCTGTAGCATAAATATATTTTTGCTCGATATATTGTACAGTACTAACTTTCTCACTCCATACACTCATAAAAAACATTGTTATAGCTTACCTTCTATCCAGTGAGTGAATTCAACTATGCCACCATAAACTGGGATGCATGCACAACCATCAACGTGCAGACTCAAAGATTTCTAAATTTTGTCAATGAAAACACCCTGGAAGAGCTAGTCTGCACACTTAATAGGGGCGGAAATGTCCTGGATCTGATGCTCACAAACATAAGGTAACTTTCCTCACAGCCCTCCCCATGTGTAATATTTTCACTGGTTATATCAGATCACAAAGGAGTCACCCTTGAGATAAATATAAAGGCTGAGCTCTGGGCAAACCCCAGAACCTTTAAGAAGTTTTCTAAGGCTACATACCTCTTATTAAGTGAGGACATTGCAAAAGTCAAAGTCCCCCAAACTCACAGAACATGGTGGTCTATGCAGAAGTGCTTAGAGAAACCCTGTACAAGCATGTAAATAACTGCATAGAAACAGCAGTGCCAAACCGAAATAAACTGAGGACAAGCCCCTCTGGGGGACTCCCAGTATAAATAGGTTATACAACAAAGAAAATCCTGTCCAAAAATAGGAAGGGCTATGCCCACAAAACAAAATACTTCCTCATCAGTCTCAACAAGCAACTCAGACCACTAATCAAGTCCAATAAAGCCAACTTTGAGACAAATATAACCTCCAGGGCTAAGGATAACCATAAGACATTTTTCAGTTATGTACGCAACCTTAAAGGGAACACCCAACATTGTGCTGTATAAATTGTATATGGAACTTTTTATAGTGATCCAGGGGAAATAGCAAATTCACTGTCTGATAAATTTAGTTTCAATTTTACCCCCTATCACCCCCATTTTCTCCAAAGAAATACCATCTAACAGTTTCCCCCAACTATCTCGAAAAAAATAGGACTTTCAACTGCATTCGCCAGAGGCAAAAACACTGCATCAATGGACCCTGATGACATCCCAGGATACCTTCTAAACTGCTTGAAACATGACCTGGTAGGCCCGTTACAATCTCTATTCAACCGCAGCCTCCAGACAGGCTTCATCCGTGGGGAATGGAGGACAGCAATGGTCACCCATCTACACAAAAGCAGACCATCAACATACCCAGGGAGCTACAGACTCAGAAATTTACCTAGTCTTATATGCAAGACCATGAAAAGAATTATAGTGGATCCAATAGGACATTTTCAAATGCAGGACATATCCCAATTTGGTTTCATCAAGGGCAGGTCATGCCTACTAAATTTGGTGGACAGCCATGGATGAGGGCAAAAAGATATAAACTGCCTACCCTGACCTGGCAAACGCATTTGACACAATACCTCACCCAGGTATTTTTAGGCATAAATCCTTAAGTCACCTGATGGATAGGAAATTGACTAACATATAGAGCACATGAAGTTAGGGTGGGGGAACTCACCTCCACCAAGAGGCCTATTACTAGTGGTGTCTCACAGGGCTCGGTACTGGGACATGTTCTATTTTGAAAACACTTCTCTGAAGTCAAGGCAAACAAAGAAAGCCTGTGGCTGACCAGATTTGCTGACAACAGCAAGTTGGATGCAATCCTTGAATCCCACAAGGATGTAAGTATCCTGCAGGATTGTCTGACACAGACAAATAACTGGTGCCAGAACCATGACCAAAAACCCAATGCAAAAAAAGCATAATTATAACCTTTGGGAAGATGACCACTCCTGAAAATTACAATATTGATAACACTTATCTAAGAGTAGACCCAATGGTAAGGGACTTGGTAATTGAGGTTGACAGTAATCTGAACTTTGATCACCATGTGTCCAAAGTAGTAAGAAAATCTTCTATGTGGTGCAACTTATAAATAAGGGCATGTCATCCAGATTTAAGGAGATCACAGTCCCAATATATTCAGCCATCATTGGACCAATAATAGAGTACAATGCACTCTTTGGCATGTATCTGACCAACCCTTTACAACAGCTGGAGGAGCTGTAGAGGTTCCTCACTAAAAGAATACAGGGTGCAAATAATATGTCTCATGTGGACCACCTCAAAAAAGGGTTGTCCCTGTACTCTGTCTCATGCAAACTACTGACAGGCGATCCATGCCTAACCTACAAGGCATTCTCCGATACAGCCCTGATGGATCTGCTGCACATTTGCACAACAAACAGCACTGGAATTACCCACTCTAAAGATCTAAACCTCACCTTTGGCATAAACAAAATATGTTGGAGGAACAGCTACATGTTTCAGAGATTACCCCTTCTCAGGAAGAGACCCTCCCCCGATTCATGTGAAACAGAGTTTTTCCCTAAGCCTATTCAAAGGAAATTTGGACCAGAGGATGGGAAATCACAAATTCACCTTTGGCTTGTCGGCTATGGCCATTATGTACAGGAGCAGTTTGTAGATGCCATAAAGCAGAGGTATATACCAAAGCCAATTTAGCCAGTGAACACTGATAATTGGGAAAATTGGGGCATGAATGGCTAGGCTTTAAAATGCTCTGAGGGCATTAGCCTAGTAACTTCCCATGATCCTGTGATCCTCTGTCTACTCTACGCATGCTTCTTCTAGCCTTACAAATATTAACACATCATTCATATGAAAACTGGAACAATGCTATAATAAAATCACTAAATTTGCAACCAAGTTATCTTATAGGTTCATAAGTAGGTACTAGGCTATCTGCCCAAGGGCATTTATAAGCCTAGCCATAGCCAGAATGTGTTGGCTTTCGCCTCCCTTTTAAATTAGTTTCCTGGTCCTCTGTCTAGCAGGGCCACTGAAGTGATCCCAGGGGTAAATTTACGATTTCCCATCCACTCGTCAAGATTTCTCTTGAAGAGAGTCAGCAAGGGGCTCTGCCTTACATAAACTGGGATTCTATTCCAGAGTGAGGAAAGTCTCTGGGACAGGAATCTATCCCTCCAGCATGTCCTGTTTATTGTTGTGCTGAGGTTGAATTCACTGGAGCATGTGGTTCTAAGAGATTTGGTTTTCTTGAGGTGGAGAATGTCCATTAATTCCAGGTTGGACATGGCCTTATACATCAGGCAGAGATCACCTCTGAGCAGGCGGTAAGCTTCCATGTAGAGCTGGAGTTTCTTTAGTCAAGCTGCATAGGGCATCTCTTTAAGGCCCATGATCCTCTTGGCGAGGTACTTCTGTGGCCTTTCCAGCTGTTGCAGGTGTCGAGTAAGGTACATTCCAAATGGGGCATTGTACTCTATTATGGGCCTAATGAGTGATGAGTAGAGGGGCACAATGACCTCTTTTGATCTAGAGGTGAACCCTTTTGTGATTAGGTGGGATACATAGAAGGAATTTCTAACCACTTTGGCAATGTGATTATCAAAGGAGAGGTTGCCATCTACCTGGATCCCCAGGTCCCTAATTACATCTTCCATACATAGTGGATTACCACCTATGTGATAATTCGTGGGCACTTTGTTTTTCCCAAATGGGATGACTATGCATTTTTTGGCATTCAGCTTGAGGCCATGGTTTTGACACCAGGTATCTGTCTCTGTAAGACCCTTCTGGAGAATGTCTGTGTCAGCCGGAGAGTCTATTATGGCCCCCAGTTTGCAGTCATCTGCAAACTTGGTCAGCCATAGTCCTCCCGTGCTTGCCTGTACCTCAGAGAAGTATATACTGAACAGGAGGGGTCTCAGGATCGAGCCATGTGGGACGCCACTTGTAACTGGTTTAGAGTTGGATATGGCACCCGCAACTCTGACTATGTGTGTTCTATCCGTGAGCCAGTTGGCCACCCATCTCGTGACATAGGGGTTACTGTTCAAGCTGGTGAGCTTATCTATGATGCCAGAGTGGGGAATGGTGTTGAAGGCCTTAGAGAGGTCGAGGTAGGCTCTGTGGACTACCTTTCCTTCATCTATGGCCTTGGTAACCGTTTCAAAGAAGTCAACTAGATTTAGGAGGCAGGATCTGCCTTTAACAAAGCCAAATTGGGTAGGGTCCAGTGTCTGGAGATTCCCAATGTCTCTGCTTATTAGTTCCATAGCTTTGCAGACCAGGCTAGTCAGGCTTTTAGGGTGATAGTTCCCAGGTTCTGTTGTGGCACCACCTTTGTGGAGCGGGATGACTGTTGCTGTATGCCATTCTTTGGGTACATAGCCTGTGGTAAGGCTGAGTCTGAACAGTGAATTTAGGTGAGGGTTTAGTTCCTTTTGGAGCTCATGTAAGACGCAGCCTGGGACACCATCTGGTCCCATTAATGCTGTGTTCTTAGCTTTGGAGAGGACTGTTTTTACCTGCGTGTCCATGATGTCTGGGGCTCTGTATTCTTCTGGGATGGACACGGGCCCTTTTGGGGGTGGAGTGGGGGGTGAAGTTTGCACTGAACTTGTCAGCCAGGATGTTGGCAATGTCAGTTATTTCAGTGTATTTTTTGCCATTTTGCACTAGCTCAGAGCATATCTGAGAGTTGCCACCTAGATTCTTGACATAACTAAAGAAGGCTTTGTGGTTATCTTTAGAGTCCTTGGCAATTTTTCTTTCAAAACTGGCCTTGGATGATTTTATGAGGGATCGCAGTTTCTTGCTGATAATGATCAGTGATGCCTTTCCTTTTTGGAGTTTTGCTCTATCATGTAGTAGTTTCCTCCTTCTGTTGTATAGCTTATTTACGGCTGGGGACCATCAGACTGGTTTCCTCTTTTTGGAGGAGTGATTCTTGGTTTTACTTGGGATGGCTCGATCCATGCATCCCTGTAGATGCTCATAGAATGCACTTGTAAAGGATTCTGTGGTTTGGGCAGCATTATCCTTTAGCAAGGGAGCTTTGAAACTTTCCACCTTGGTTTTGAGAAGTGTGAAGTTGGCTTTTGAAAAGATTTTCACAGTGGTTTCCTTGACAGGGGGTGGGGTCGGGATGTGGAAGTTGAGTGTAATTAGTTTATGATCTGATCTTACCAGTGAGGGGTTTACCTCTGGTGTGGAGCACTGATTCCGCCATGTTGGTGATGATCAGGTCCAGTATGTTGTCACCTCTTGTGGGCATGGTGATCAGCTGTTCCAGGGCGTTTGAGTTTATAAACTATAGGAAGCGTTGGGCAAAGGAGTTTGTACTTGAGTAGTTATCCCAGTCAATGTTTGGGTAGTTGAAATCTCCCAATATCATGGTGTTAGGTAGGACCTTTATATTTTCCAATGCTCTCAGGAATGCTGAGTGGGGGTCCTGAGACAAGGTAGGTGATCTGTAGCAGGCTACAATCTGAAAAGCAGTTTTGCCCACTGTTAGTTGCACATGGATGGTCTCCGAGGCCTCGTGCTGTCCTACTAACCTGGAGGTGTGGGTATCCTTTATGAAAATGGATACACCCCCTCCTTTTGTATTTCGGTCCAAGTTCTGGTATGAGTTGTAACCTGGTAGAGCTGGGGTGCTCTCTGGAGCTTTGAACCAGGTTTCTGTTACTGCACAGATATCAATTTGCTCCATGCTAAGGAGTGCCTCAAGTGCGTGCATTTTGAGGTTTAGACTTCTGGCATTGAGTAGCATTACCCTCAGTTTCTGGTTTCTTATGTTGTTTATGGAGGTGGGCTTGTCTTTTGAGCCTTGCCTAAAAAATGCATTATGGGGGTGGCAAGAGCCTTGGCCAGTATTCGAAAGCCTAAGGGCGACAGGTGCAAGCCTTCTCTGGCGAAGCAGCGTGACTTGTCGAGCATGTCGTCCCAGGCTGACAGACACTGGATCCCCTTTGAACGGCACCAATAGCTTAGCCAATTGTTAAAACTGATCATTTTTTCTTTGTACTGTGGCATCATTCTTGGTGAGGGCAAGATGCTACTCAGGGTCAGGGTCATACCGACCTGGGCTACATGATCAGAGAGCTCCTCTGTGTCTATATTTATGTAGTCCAGGGAGCTACGTCTCAGGTCATTCACACCAACATGTACAATGACAGAGTCATATTTCTACTTGTTTTGAAGTGACCTGAGTGCTTGTGTTATGTGGCGGATCCTGGCACCCGACAGGCAGCTTATATTAACCTTCTCCTTGTTCAGTCTAGTGAGTGGGACGTCAGTGTGTCTGACAATAGAGTCACCTATTACTAGTGTATTGGGTGTGTTGGGCCTTAAGGGCCTGTGGTTGCGTGGCACACTGACTTTGTGAAGTATGTGATATGTGGTTGTTGTTTGAGGGGGGAGGTTTCTTGGATGTCTGGCTTTGGAGGTCTCTGCTGCTTAGGCAGATTTTTTATTTAGAGCCTCCAAGTATGTTTTTGTGTATTTATGTGTGTTGTTTTCTGGTGCATGTATGACTGTTTTATGTGAGACTGGAAGTGTGGTGCAAGTGTTTCCCTTCTCCTCCTGACTGGTTGTTCCAGCCCTGGGTTGAGAGAGCTTGGCCTCCAGTTTGGCTGTATAGTTGCATCTCTCACATACATTTGTGTTTGTTGGAAGGAGGAGAGGGTTGTCCGTGTACATGAGACAATTGTAACATTGCCTCAAGATTCCCAGATTCACCAGCTGGACTGGAGAGTATATCTGAAACTGCCCTTTGGACTTGCCTGTATGGGTAACTGAACTGTTTTACTGATTGTCTGGTAGGGACGGAATAGGGAGCCTTGTACTATTATATAATAAAGGGGGAGGTGTTGTGTTAGTGTTTATTAGTGCATACTGACAGCTTGGAGCAAGTGCTGGGCTGTAAAAGGAAAGTTAGTGTGCTTAATTTGAGAGTTTGACTAGTTCTAAGGGAAAAATTGAGGAGCAGACTTCATGGAGCCTGGAATATTTTAACCCTAGGTAACCGGTGCTGCGTGGTACGCAAAACTGCGCAAATGCGGGTTTTAAGGCAGGGAGATGAAATAGAAAGGAATTAGCCCAAAATGGCCAATAAACTACAAGTTGCTGGGCTGTGACCACTCCTCCAGGGCAGATAGGCTGTCTATTCATATACATCACTGCCTAGCTCTCAAAATCTAAACTGGACAAACTTCTCAAATTCCCTCATTTCCTCCCAATTAAATTTGCTCATGGAATGTATATTCTTCATTCAATACAAATGGCCCTCTTTTAATTCTCTACTTTAGTGGTACTTCCCCCTCAAGACTTTGTTAATCTGCAGACACAGACATTCTTTATGTAAACATTTTATGTAAACAAAAAAAAAAAAATCAAACCGCCTCTGGTATTTTTTTATATGCCCCTTATGTAGCAAACATCTTCCCCAAGCTCCTCAAAGATAAACTAAACAAATTTCTACTAAGCTCTTGTCTCTGCCCTGTGCCTCCTCATCAGGCAAAAACTTATCCCCCATAATTTGTCCTACAACCACACCTACACACCCTATGTCTTTCAATCTGCTAATAACCAACTTTTTTCTCCCCTCAGATTTCACTCACCTGACTTTAACTCTAGGAAACCTCTATGTCTTTTCTCTCCTCCAAGATGCTCACTATTTAATTTTTGAATTATATTCCCACAATGACATTGACCATTAAGTTTTTTCTCTCCTCCATTAGTCAATTAATACCATTCAGAAATTAATTTCCTCTTTCTTCTTTCCCTCAACTAAAACTTTTCTATTCAATTAACATATGTTTTTCCCCTTTAAACTACATACCCCACAAGCTACCTTTGCATTTCATGTTTTTTATAATGATGAATGTTTCCTAACTGTAAATATATACATATACATATATATATATATATATATATATATATATATATATATATATATATATATATATATATATATATATATATATATATATTACTGAATGCTGTGTTGTAACTTTTTTGACTGTCTTCATTAAAGTACAACATTGTTATATGTTTTAACTATCTTTACTATTTATATATGGAGCTTTTCTCCCCGGGCTGATAAAGGGTCTTGCAAGATCCAGTCAGACTATCCCGGTAAATAAAAACACACACACACACACACACACACATATATATATATATATATATATATATATATATATATATATATGGATTCGCATTACTTCACTGAAAGACCATTCTACTGACACCCATTTCACTGAGACCAAATCACCTAAAGTTCATTTCACTGACAAGTAGTACTCCAAGGCAAGTCAAAGGTATAAGTCATTTTCCCCACTGTAGTGCGATCCTGTTGCTAGCATATATAGTTAGAGGGGTGTGGGGGGCATTGCCCCCCACCTAGTGGAGTTTTACCAAATAATGTAAAACAAAACCAGACAGCAGAAAACCAAATTAAGGGGGGGTAAGCCCGAAACCCCTCCAACTATATATACTAACACCAGGATCGCACTACAGTGGGGAAAAGGACATATACCTTTGACTTGCCTTAGAGTACTACTTGTCAGTGAAATGAGTTTTAGGTGAAAGGAACTTTAGGTGATTTGGTCTCAGTGATATGGGTTTCAGTAAAATGGTCTTTCAGTGCAGTGATACGAATCCATATATATATATATATATATATATATATATATATATATATATATATATAAATATATGTGTGCATTACACACACACACACATATATATATATATATATATATATATATATATATACATATATATATATATATATATATATATATATATATATATATATATATATAATTTTTTTTTTTTAAGAGGTAGGTGCTTAGTCCAAATATCCAAACTTATATCAAGTTTATCTGCACTTAAATTTGTGCCAAGGTATCTGGTCATCCAACTGACATGGCAAGCTTTTTACAAATAAGCAAGTCTATCAATGGATACAATTTATAAATAATCTATTTCAGCTTGGCATTAGCTATTGCTGCATAAACTGGGGTTGTCAACAGCTGATCCAAGAAATAGAAGGTACCAACACAGAAATAGCCGGTACCCAATGCATCACAGTCCTGGCAGCTTGCAGTCCTTGCCTATAACTGCTTGGCCACCTGAATCGCAATGGAATAATTCAAAAACACAGATCCTTATTCTTATCTAGTTTACTGCTTTTGTTGCAAAGGGAGAGTAATTGCAAGTCAAACTCTGGATGCCTTGTCAAGAGTACATGCATTCTTGAAGATGTTTTATTATGTGTTACATGGGGCTTGTTCAGCTTTTCATTCATCAAATAATCTGTGGCATGGCTGGCAACTGCAATATGTCACCAGCCATCCTCATCTCTAAAATCCTCACTATCCTCATCAGCTGAAGTTGAGGGTTAATTGCATTCCCCCTTCAATGACCAACATCTCAATGGCACAAGATGTTGCACCTTGCTGCAGTAAGCACGTTCACAGACATTCCATAACTCTGGATTACAGTCAGATACGTTCCTTTTTATGCTAGAAGCATACTCTCACTGACAGAGAATATTTATAAATGCAGCACGATGTCCTATCTTTGTAATTGTAACAGAAAATTAGGTCTTTGTTAATTTTCAAAAGACTTTGAATATACAGATACATTTAAAGACTTACACTTATGCCTGGCTTACAGAGCAATCTGACCCAAACTTGCTGCATATCCATAAATCAAACAGGACTAGCGCTACCCATTCCAGGGACCATAATATGGTCTGGGACTAAAATAGGACATGCTGGAGGGACAGATTTATCTCCCAGCGTCTGCCGTGTATTTAGAATAAGCTACCAATTCATGTGAAGCACAGCACCTCTACGACACTGTCCAAGAGGAACCTGGAGGACAAGTGGATGGGGCACCGTACATTCTTACCGGGGAAAGCGTCCACAACCCTGCTGGACATGGGCAGTCATTACTAAATACAATCTAGAATTTTTATGGTATTACACTGGGATAAAATAGCTAGGCTTGAAATGACCTCCGGGTTGATAGCCTAGCAATATGCTATCATCCTGTACTGTGTTGTTTTGATTTACCTTCAACAGAGTAAAAGCATAAAAGTGAAAGTGGTTTACTCATACATTTTAGCTATGGGTGGGTTTCTCTAAAGCTATAGTTAAACTAAGTTGACTTTTATGGGAACTGGCAGTATATTTGATGTGGAACTGCTGACTATCAAAGAGTATGGTATGTAGAAATATGGATGTTAAGGTACACTTTGTTCTTTTGTACAAGTTAGTGTATTACTCGTGTCACTATTTATAATTAATGGAGTGAGGGTGAGCAGTGGTGAAACCTGAACGCCAGGATAAAAAGTGAAAAAAAAAAAAAAAGCTAAGTTTCTTTTTGTGCACTGTCATTTAGATATTTTTTTTTTGAAGTTTTTAGTTGCAAGCAATTTGTCTTTGGTGGTAATGCTTCTGAGGTGTTCAATTTCCCTGCCTACAAGCTTCACACATTAATGAAGTGAACCAGTGTTATGTCAATTTAAATGTCTGATTCTAAAGTAAAACAAGACAAGAGAGTACTTAAGTCCCTGTCTAGTGCACACCAATCTAATATTATTCTTCTCACATAAATATTCATCCATCATATTCAAGGCTGTTAACACTTACACAGCAAACAATGCTTTAAGCAATGCCATAAAACAAAATCACCTTGAATAAAATAGTATACCAAATCTGACATTTTTCCCTTATTTGTATACATTTTCAATAAATACTCAAACAGATTAAAAGCACAGAAGAGTTTTCATTGCAAATGTTTATTGACTGGTACTCTGTAATCCTGCTTTAGCACTTTCCTTTTTGCCAGGTGAAACTGTTCTGCCTGGAAGTTATTTCAGTAATTAAGTCTTAGAATGAAGAGTGATTTTTTACTGTCAGCGAACTGCATTCTATCAATGAAAATGAACAGAATGCTGATTTCATACTCTTTAAAGGACAGCATACCATGGCAGAGTTCCATGCCCTTAAAGTGAACTGAACTGAGAGAATAAAATTAAAGGCTGAAGAAAGGAGGACTTTAGTATGCATGCCTAAGGCTACTAAATTTCAAAAACTAAATTTCTAAATGCATGAACAGCATGGGTATTTCAAATGTGTGTGTGTATATATATATATCTATATATATGTATGTGTATATTTATATATATATGTATGTGTGTGTGTGTGTGTATATATAAATATATATATATATATATATATATATATATATATATATATATATATATATATATATGTATGTGTATATATATATATATATATATATATATATATATATATATATATATATATATATATGTGTGTATACAGGGGATATAAAAAGTGTACACACCCCTGTTAAAATGCCAGGTTTTTGTGATATATAAAATGAGACCACAGTAAATCATTTTAAAACCTTTCCCCACCTTTAATGTGACCTATAACATGTACAATTCAATTAAAAAACAAATCTGTTAGGGGTAAAATATAACAAATAAAATATGTACAATAAGCTAGTTGCATAATTGTGCATACCCTTAAACTAGTACTTTGTTGAAGCACCTTCTGATTTAATTACAGCAATCAGTCTTCTTGGGTAGGAGTCTATCAGCATGGCACATCTTATATTTGCTCACTCTTCCTTGCAAAAGACCTCCAAATCGGTCAGATTACGAGGGAATCTCCTGTGCACAGCCCTCTTCAGGTCACCCCACAGATTTTCTATTGGATTTAGGTCTGGGCTCTGGCTGGGCCATTTCAAAACTTTAACTGTCTTTTGGTGAAGCCATTCTTTTTTTGATTTGGATGTATGCTTCGAGTCATTGTCATGTTGAAAGGTGAAATTCATCTTCATCTTAATCTTTATAGCAGATGCTTGAAGGTTTTGAGCCAAAAGTGACTGGTATTTTGAACTGTTCATAATTCCCTCCACCTTGGTTAAAGCCCCAGTTCCAGCTTATGAAAAGCACCACCCAAAGCATGGCACTGCCACCACCATGCTTCAACGTGGCGATGGTGTCCTTTTGGTGATGCGAAGTGCTGTTTCTGCGCCAGACAGACCTTTTGGAATCGTGGCCAATGACTTGGTCTCATTAACCATAACACATTTTCCCACATGCTTTTGCGAAACTATGCACTGTTTTGCAGATTTTAGCCAGGCCTGGATATTTTTCTGTGTGAGAAAAGGCTTCCATCTTCCAACCCTACCCCACAGCCTAGACAAATGGAGAATATCGGAGACTGGTGTCACATGTAGTACACAACCAATACTTGCCAGACATTCCTGCAACTCCTTCAGTGTTGCTGTAGGTCTGCTGGTAGTCTCCCTAACCAGTTTTTGTCTTGTCTTTTCATAAAGTTTGGGGGGATGTAGAGTTCTTTGCAAAGTCACTGTTGTCCCATATTTTCTCCACTTTTTGATAACTGTCTTCCCTGTTTTCCAAGGTTTATCCATATGCTGCTGACATGTTTTTGTACCATTTTCCTGACTGATACCTTTCAACAATGAGATCCCTCTGATGCTTTGTAAGCTCTCTGCGACCAATGACTTCTGCTGTAGCAAGCAACAGGGTAAATGTCAGGAAAACCCTACTAAGACAGCTGAATGTTATTTAGGGTTAATTAAGAGTCTCTTTAATTGAAGGCAGGTGAGTACCCAAGAAGACTGAAGGCTGTAATTAAATCAAAAGGTACTTCAACAAAGTATTAGTTTAAGGGTGTGCACACTTGTGCAACCAGCTTATTGTATGTTTTTTATTTTTCATATTTGTTCTCCTAACAGATTTGTTTGTTTTTCAATTGAATTGTACAGGTTATGGGTCACATTAAAGGTGGGAAAAGTTTTGAAATGATTTATTGTGGTCTCATTTTTTTATCACAAAAACCTGGCATTTTAACAGGGGTGTGTACACTTGTTATATCCACTGTGTGTGTGTGTGTGTGTGTGTGTGTGTGTGTATGTATATATATATATATATATATATATATATATAAAATTATACATAAATACACACACACACATATATATATATATATATACACACACACACACACACACACATACACAGACTCACTTTTCAGTCTCTCCACAGAATAATAACAGTGTAATTACTCTTAGTACAACTACCTCACTATAAGATAAGCAGATAACATGTCACTAAAATCATATGACACTCAACTCAATTTTCCAAGCTAGGTGTGGTTACCTCTGAACTGGTAATAGAACCACTCCTTTGTTCATGCCATCCTTGGTTCACTTCTGTTTAGCTTTCCCTAATTACATTAACCAGTGATGAGATTGTGACATGCTTGACTCTGCATTTACATTCGGATTTAAATAAACTAGCTAACATCTGTACTTATCTGGCTTCTTGTGACAGACAGATTCATGCTGCACCATGCAAGGAGGCATTCACAAATGTTCTTGATTAAGCTGCTCCACAAAATGTATGCAACCCATGGAATTCTGCGATTATGCTCTGCAATCAGGAAAAGCTAAACTTGTTAAATGCATCCTTAGCTTGAGACATGATTTTAACCTGGATTAATTGGTGCTTAATAAACTCTTGTTACAGATACCCAAAACACTGTTAAGAGCTAGTCTCATGTGGGACTTGCATTGAGCAGTGCCAGCCAACAAATAACTGTAGCAGAAAGTTAAACAGCTTTTAAAACATAGGTGCTTTGCTCTGCCACACTTAAAGAAGAAAATGTGTCAGAACAAAGCTGTTTCACTTTCTGTCAAAAGTGGACTTTGTTTCTGCCTGCTGAACCCTTTGAGTATATCTGATTATGTTGAATGCCCCTTATTTTGCCTCATATTTTTTTACCGATCCTTCATAACATTGTTGGTTTTCTAGTAAATTCTTGAGGATTACAGCCAGTTCAGTAATGCTAGACGTTAGAGTTTCATAATTCTAATTGTTCAAAAAATGCTTTTTATGCAAAACCTGTTTTTCTATTAACTTTTTAAAAGTGAGCTGGGGTAATATTTAAAAACTTGCCCTGATTTTGATCATTTATCCCATTTTTTCTGGATTTGTCCAGAATTCTTAAGCAAAAAAGTTGTTGGATATGGTGTTGGTCTGCAGTGCTCACTAAGTGCGGTACTAACTTTCAAAGCTGGCAAAACACTGCTGTCCTGCATTTTCTCTTTCTTTTTTAATGGGTTGTACATGGAGCAGATAAGGATCTACATAGAATGATGGGGTCACTGATTATAACCCTCTATTATGTGTTATAGATATGGATGAAAAGATTCCCCTCTTGAGCTTCATTCTTGACATCAACTTCTTGGCATCCAAGTCTCAAACACAAAATAATTATGATCAGAGACCCAATCATAATCCTGTATGTCATATCTCAAATTTGGGTCTGAGAACCATGGTATGGATTTGAATTGTGTGCCTTGAGTAGACAAGCACATTGACTGGAGCTTTACAGAAGTAGGATTCAAAGTTAGACTTGATAGACTATGCAGTTTATCAAAAAAAAATTCTCTAAAATGAAAATAGTCATGTTTTCGGAGATTTAAACTCATCATAACCACTTGATAGGCATTTTGGGACTGTTGTCAAATTGTCTAGTTCAACAAGTCTGGTCACCTAGAAGGCATTTTCAACCTGTGAATGTGAAGCAACCATTCACTCTTTGTAGCTAAATTTGACCACATCTGAAGAGAAATATTGTCATGACAATGATTCTAGGTGTTTTCCTCCTGATTTTGTTTAGTTTAAGTTCAGTTATACTGATTATTCTAAATTCATGAAAGCGATCTTTGATGTGCACCTATTGCCTTGCCTGCTGGACTTTGAAGCAGACTATTTTTCTCCTGTCTGGATGTGTTGGACCCAAATACTTTTCAGACTATGAGGATCTCAGTAATAACAGAAGTATTTCTTTGTAATATAAGAATAGAATGATTACATCTAGGGACAGATTCCAAAAAGCTTGCTCACTGTGTAAGTGACTTATTCTGGTATAAAGCAGACTTACACCACAGTAAGCTACTCACATCGAGAACAAGTCTTTTGGAATCTGGCCCATGTTCTCAAGAAACTATATTTATGCCTTTATAATCTGAAGAATTACCATCTTATCTTTAACATGCTATTTAAAGGGGCAGTTCTAGGGAAAGCTGTTTTGAGGGAATGCAAATCTTATTTAACCTACCCTGACTTCATAAAATCGTTTTCACTCTGGATTCAAGAAAAGACACAGTATTCATACTAATCTCTTTAAAGTAACAAATTTTTCTTGTTGGCAAGAGAGTACTTTTGTCACTTAATTTTGATCCTCAATGACCTTCTAGCTGCATAAAACACAACTGAACCATCTGAATAGCAAGTCCCCACATTGGTTTATCTTCCCCTATTCTCAAATGGTTTGCCTCATTCCTCCTCTGGGTTGTCTCAGATGGTGTTTCTGAGGCTAACTGTTCCTCAAGCTACCCTTTGAAGTACAGGTTCCTTAAAGTGTTCTTCATGGTTTTGGGTTGTTCCCAGTGTACCTTGAATACTGGAACCAAAAGAGGCAGGAGCAACTGCAAGAGTATAAGAAAAATTATTTAATAGTACACAAATTAAAAACACAATGAAAGGATTAAACACTTTCGTCTGATAATGTAACAGACTTCACCAAAATACCTGAGCCACATACAATGCACACTTTAAATTCCCCCTCCTAAAAGATCACATGATCATTCCCAATCAATCAACTAGAAAATACAGTTAAAATAGTCGTTTATAACATATCACAAGCTAAAAATGAAGTAACCAATTTACACAATATAAGATCTCAGTCTCAGAACACTGCTAATAGATACATGATCATTAAGTCTGGGTAGCGCTATGGCATTTAACCTAAGTTGCCAGTGTAGTTCTCGTTTTTCATTCAAATCTTTCCAAAGCTTGCTCCTAAGACTTTTTACAACCTGTTCAAACCAAAAAACAAAAAGTGATGCTTAAACAGAGCATTGTTTACATTTTGCTTCCTAATATCTAAAAGATGCTCATAAATATGTTCTTTCAATTTCCTTTGAGTCTTACCCACATAAAACCTATCATATTTCTGACACTTAGCCAGGTAAATGACTCATTTGGTAATACAAATACAATGAAAAGTGGATTTTATAGTAATATGGTTAACCCAAACAGAATCTAAAATATGCTTACACTGGGGAACAAAACCCACATTTAACTGTGCCATACGTTTTGTTACTAATAAATTCACCTATATAACCATCATGTTCCAATATATTCTTTAAGAATTTTCCTTTTCAGTACACCATAGATGGTTTTGCCCCCAATCTAGTTTTTTGGTTGGGAACGATCATGTGTTCTTTTAGGACGGGGATTTAAAGTGCACATAGTATGTGGTTCAATTATTCTGATGAAGTCTGTTACATTATCAGGCGAAAGTGCTTAATCCTTTTATTGTGTTTTTATTCTGTGTACTATTACATCATTTTTCTTAAACACTTGCAGTTGCTCCTGCATCTTTTGGTTCTGGTATTCAGAGTGCATTTGTTGACTTGTTTGTTTGGTTCTTGGATTGTTCACAGTGTGCATGTTTTCTTATATGATGCTATTTGATGGAGTGGTATAAGGTAGATAATATCTAACTGCACCACTTTCATCCTAATGTGTACTGGATTTAATGTCCTTACTAGAAAGACTGGGTGACTTCCTAAACTTGAAGAGGGGTAGTAGGTTGAAGCCAAGCCATATAAGGCAAATGTTTTCATCATTACAGACCATAAATTCTTCCACAGTTGTATGTCTTTCCTCATTATAATTTTAGGGGAAATAAACTGAAACTCATATCTAAGGCGAACACTTTGAAGATGTACTCGGTGGTCAGCTAACACTCTGGGACCGAGTGACAACTATAGGTAAAATGTCTTATTCTCTCCTTCAGACTGTTACCTGAATTAAGAATCTGTTCCCATAACATGGCCTTGCATAAGAACAGCATGGACTTATTTATCTATTTATTTACTGACATCTGATTACTGGGAACGGCCGACTGGGTAGTAGTTCATTTTCAGCAGAGAACAATAATTTTACAGTCTTCAAAAACAATTCAAAAACACCTACAGTTTAAGTAATTACATCAAATTAGACTTAATATGAACACATTGGTCAAGAATAGACACAAGTTATATGAGGACGATTTTAGCCAGCTCATAGAGAAATTAAAGTTAAATTAGTAGAATGCAAACAGAAATTGCAATGTGAAGTGACAGAAAAGCAGGTTTATGGTATATTTAGAGAGAAAGCCAATGGACAGAGACTGATAAAAGTAAGGAAGAGTAAAGAAGGGAGAGTAAGGAGGTGTAAAGTATGAATAGGCACTTATCACATGTAGGGATATAGTATGAATAGGCACTTATCACATGTAGGGATATAGTATGAATAGGTACTTATCACATGTAGGGATATAGTATGAATAGGTACTTCTCACATGTAGGGATATAGTATGAATAGGCACTTATCACATGTAGGGATATAGTATGAATAGGCACTTATCACATGTAGGGATATAGTATGAATAGGCACTTATCACATGTAGGGATATAGTATGAATAGGCACTTATCACATGTAGGGATATAGTATGAATAGGTACTTCTCACATGTAGGGATATAGTATGAATAGGTACTTCTCACATGTAGGGATATAGTTTACCCTGGCGTTGAGCAAAAGCAGATCCAGCTTTTGTTTAGGAAGTCTTTCAGAATGGTTTTGAAGGATGGGAGGAATAATTCTGACCTGATGGTTACAGGTAAGCAGTTCTAGGCCTTAGCAACATGGCACGGGTCTAGACAATGCCCAGCAGATTTGATAGGTATGTGGACAGACAGGAGTTTTTAGTCACTGGATCATAATGACCAACTAGGAATACAGTCCTGTTGAATGTTATTTAGTGCTGGACAAGCAGATGGATGCTAGTTAATTTTTCAGGTGGTAAGAAGTTGTGTATATGTTAGTTGATAGCGTTGTTCTAACTAGTTTAGTTTTTTTAGTGCTATACAGTATTGGGTTCAGAAAGGAGTATTTGTTGGAAATTTAACAACTTTGTTATAGGTTGTTCAAGAGTGCATGGTTTACCTTTTATGTCTTCCACTTGTTGTAATATATTTTACCTTAAGACTGATAGCGGTGACTTGGGCTACTTTAAGGACATACAGAATAATGCAGTGCAATTTAAATGGAAGTAAATCCTTATAATCTTTTATCTTAACTGTATTTTAGTACCTATTTATTGCAGAACTCTAATCTGTTATTTTATTTTGTATTTCTAGTTTTAAGATAGATTTATCTCCCAGTACATTCCTCATCTCTGGGATAAACTAATTCATATTTAACAGAATTAAACCTTCAGTACCTTTACAGAGAACTTTGATATCTGGATAGCTACCTACAAATTCTCTCCAGGATTATCCTGTGTTGCTCTCCTGAAGGCAGGACGTACACATGAGAGTGAGTATTGGCACAACTTTAATGATTCCTGAAACCGTATACCTTGCAGATCCCTATGACTCTAAATAAAATCAAGCCTGAGAAGAGGTTTGTCAAATAAAATGAAATGAACACATGGGTCTTTCTGAAATGTTAATTCAACAAAATCTTAACATCATTTTGATTTAAAAGTGCAAAAACATTAACAGTGCGCATTCAGCTGTTTTACCACATCTACTTGGGCTGATATTCATCAACCTGGAAAAAGGGGAAAAGCAGGAAGGATTAATCTGTACATACAGGAGCTGCCTTAGGTCAACTGGTGCCCTAGGCAAAAGGGCTCCACGGTGCCTCCTACCACACTACCTGGTGCCCCCATCCTGGTCTATGTACACCAAATATAGTGGAAAAGCGCCCCTACCAAAGCGTGTGTACATACAATCATTTGAACACATACAAAAGCAGATGAACAGTTGCTAAGGCATAGATAGACTCAACCTAGTCTGTCACATGTCTGGAGTATTTAAAATAGGTATATCAAAAAGTACAGTTTTGTACCTACCATAAATGTAGATGTTCGAAGATCCACATTGCTGCAGTCCTTACACTTGGGTAGTCCGCTGTCCTCGGTCGGCCCGAATATCAAAGTATAAGGCTGACGTCGGTCAAGGCGCATTTGACTGACATCAGGACGTCAGGGTACAAATGCGCATGACCGACGTCATATCCTCAGTCTTTTCTTGCCCCAGATGTCAGAAGACCCTAAAAATAAAGGTCAAAACCAAAAGACAGCAAACAAACAACCAACCATCCTAGCACTAAAAATATGTACAATATATACAATATATACAATATACCTCATATTAACAACCCAACCCACACAACCGCCTCTAACTACAGAGGGGAAGGAGGGAGGACTGCAGCAATGTGGATCTTAACATCTACATCTATGGTAGGTACAAAACTGTACTATGTTCTTCATCTCACATTGCTGCAGTCCTTACACTTGGGTAGAATCCCAAAGCAGAGGTAAGGGAGGATGGCCAAACTATAAGGAAGCAGGAGCTGCCAAAATGCCCTGCAAAACAGCAGTGGCAAAACCAGCCCTGGATTTAGAGTAAAGTGGTAGGTGATAATGCCTAGAGAAAGTATGCACTGAACTCCAAGTAGCTGCCTCCAAAATATCCTTAGTTGCCACCCCTCAAAAAGCTGTCGGTGGCAGTAGCCCTAGTGGAATGAGGCCTAATCCCAGCTGGAATCTCCTTGCCATGATGGGAATAACAGAAAGCAATGCAAAACCCAATCCACTTAGAAATAGTTTGTTTTGACACAGGCTTGCCCTGCGAACTCCAAGCAAAAGAAACAAATAACTGCTGAGACTGCCTGAACCCTTTAGTTCTGTCCAAATAATATCGCAACTGCCTGTGTACATCTAAAGTGTGCAAAATCTTTTCCCCTTTATTTTGGGGATTTGCATAAAAAGTAGGCAAATGAATAGTTTGGTTTAAAGCCACACTAGAAACCACTTTAGGCATAAAGGAAGGATTAAAGATACCCTATCCTTATGGAAAATTAAGAAAGGCTCAACATAAGGGCCTGCAACTCAGAAACTCTTCTTGCAGAGGTAATAGCCAACAAAAAGCAGTCTTCCATGATAAAAACTTTAATTCAGTAGTAGCTGCAGGCTCAAAAGGTTGTAGAGTGAGTTTCTCCAACACAAAATTGAGATCCCAAGCAGGAGTAGGAGCTCTTAAGGGGTCTTATATTCTTTGCCCTCTAAGAAATTGCTTGAACAAAGGATGAGAAAACAATGGTGGGTCACAATCATAGTGAGCCGAAATTGCTGCAGCATGAACCTTAATAGAAGAGAAGGACAAACCTTTGTCCAGTAACTCAGTAAGATATTGAAGAGCCACACTTAAATTAGGCTCAGAAACATCAAAATCCTTTGCTGCACTCCAAAATAAAAATCTCTTCCATTTATCTGCGTACACTTTCCTTGTACTAGGCCTTCTAGCTTCCAAAATAACATTCAAAACTTGCTGTGGAAGTGGAGGCCCACTATGGTTCAAAACAGAATATGCCAGGCTGTTAGGTGCAGAGAGTGAAGCTTGACATTGAGCAAATGACTGTCCTCCTGAGACAAGAGGTGTGGAATCGAAGGCAAAGGCCATGGAGGCTTCCGTACCAGGCTTCTCAGTAATGGGTACCAATGCTGTCGAGGCCAATCTGGAGCTATCAAAATCATCCTTGGCTTGTCTTGTCTGGCCTTTAGTAGTACCTTTGGGAGGAGAGGCAGAGGTGGAAAGGCATACACATGAAGATTGCTCCAATTGAAGGAAAGAGCATCCACTTTCCAAGCTGTGGGATGAAACCTTTTTGTGCAAAACTTTGGCAGCTGGTGGTTTAGTGGAGAAGCGAACAGATCTATGTCTGGAGTTCCCCATGACACTGTCAATTTCTGAAATACATGAGGATCCAATTTCCACTCGTGGGGATCCATAATTTGTCTACTCAACACATCTGCTAAGGAGTTCTGTGCCGGCAGAAACCTTGCCTGAAGATTTAGCTGTAAACTGAGAGCAGTCTCCCACAAAATCATTGCTTGCCTGCATAGAGGATAAGAATGTGTCCCGCTTGTTGATGTACCACATGACAGTTGTGTTGTCTGTTAGAATCAACACCTGCCCTGGAAGAAGTAAATCTTTGAAAGCTATTAATGCAAACTGGACTGCTAACATCTCTTTCAAGTTGATATGTAGATGTTATAGTCTGGCAGGCCACTTGTCTTGTATCCACTTTCCATTCAGATGAGCTCCCCAAGCTTTGTCTGAGGCATCTGTCGTTAGAATCTGACTCGCCTCTGGCCGGGTCACAGAGAGTCCCTTGTTTAGGTGACATTCCTGAGCCCACCACAACAATTCCTTTTGAATGCAAGGTATTATTTGAATGACAGTGTCCAAATCCTGGCAGTGCTGTGTCCATACATTTTGAGATACCATTGTAGCTTCCTCATATGCAGTTTGGCATTGGGAAGCACCAGAATACAAGATGCCATGAACCCCAAGGCTTGAAGGACTGTCCTTGCAGTCAGCCTGGACTGATGAGACAACAGATGAAAGTAAAGGGAAAGATTCTTTTGTTTGTCCGGGGTCAAAAAGGCCATCTGGGATGCTGTATTCAGTCTCACACCCAGAAAGCACATGTCCTGAGAGGGTACTAGACTGGACTTTATTTCGTTCACAGAATACCCCAGGCATCTTACCACTGCTATCACATAATCCAAATGATGAAGAAGCTCATCCCTTCCTTGAGCCAGAATCAGGCAATCGTCCAAATAAGGATAGATCTGTATACCTTTTAACCTGAGGAAAGCTATCACTGGAGCCAGAACCAGTGAACACTCTGGGCAGTAGATAAGCCAAAGGGCAATGCAGAGAACTGATAATGAGAAGTCCCAGCTCGAAAACGCAGATACTTCCTGCAACTCAGTCTGATAGGAACATGAAGATAAGCCTCCTTGAGATCCAAAGTTACCATCCAATGATCTTTGCCCAGCAGAGGTAAAAGCTGCTGTAACGTCAACATTTTGAACTTGGGAATGTCCAGATAAGTGTTGAGGATAGATAAGTCCAAAATTGGTCTCCACGTGTTCCCTTTCTTTGGTAGTAGGAACAGGCGAGAATAAAATCCTAGGCCCACTTCTGGCATAGGGACCGGCTGTATGGCCCCTATTTGGAGTAACAGAGAAATTTGCTTGTGAGCCTCTATTCTTTGTCGAGGAGGAACGTCTGGCATGCCTTTGAAAGGTGGCAAGGTATGGAAATAAAACCTGTAACCTTGGTAAATGATATCCAATACCCATCTGTCTTGGGTAATTAAACTCCAATTTTCTTTGAAAAGTGCCAACCTTCCTCCCAAAGGTGCTGCCAGACGAGAAGGTTCTGGCAGCTGAAAAGGTAGGTCATTGGGTCTGTTTACGAAAGGACTGACCCCTGCCCTCACCCGAAGACTGTGCAGGAGAACTCCCTGTTCTAGGCCTGAAAGAGCCCTGAGCTCTGCCCCTGCCACGTCTAGATCTACCCCTAGACTGGGAATCATAAGAAGGATACGTCCACCCCTTAGTAGGCCAATTTCTACTAAACTTTGGAGGCTGAACCTGCAAAAACTTTAACAGTCTGCATAGACTTAGCCTTGTCTTCCATTTTCTTTAAAACTGCCTCAACAGGAGAACCAAACAACACATCAGATTGTAAAGGAGCATCTAAAATCCTTGTTTTAACATGGTCAGATAAATTCTGATCCCTCAGCCAGGCGTGCCTAAGAACTGACCCAGTGGCAGCCACCCTAGACGAGGCCTGTACAGCATCAAAACCACATTGCAAAGAATGCTTACCCACCTGTTCAGAAATATGTACTAAATCTTGTAACTCTTTACAATCAATACCTTCCGCCAGAGCATCAACCTTAGACTTCAATTGAGAAAGGAGATAATTTTGGTATTTCAACATGTGAAACTGGCAATTCAAAGCCCTCATAGCTAGAGTGGAAGAAGTATAAACTTTCTTTCCCCATCTATCCAAGGCCCTGGCCTCTTTATCTGTAGGAACCGGATTCTTGACAACAGAAGCCTTAACACCTTTAGGCCCCTGACTAACAGTTTCTGGGTCTGCCCTAGGACTCTTAAAAAGATACTTATGAGCTTCAGGCCCCCTGTAATACCTATCCGGTTTACCAGGAGCAGGAGGCAAAGAATCAGGATTAAGAGAAGCCTCTGTAAAAACATCTTCCACCACATCCAAAACAGGAGGTATAGCCAAAGGCCTATGCTGGGGTAAAAACAAAAATTCCCTAAGCCTTTTCCTGGAATCAGAGAAGTCCTGACCTTCCCACTTAAAATTCTCCCTCATGGAATGAAGAGTTTCTGAAAAAGAAAAATCCTCAGGAGGAGAAGCAGAAGGAGTAGAATCATCCACATCAGAATCAGAATAAGGAATACTCCTGCAAGTCTTCAGCCGAAGACTCTGAAACATCCGAAGCCTGCTCAAAACTCCTAGCTCAGGCTCCACCCTAGGTCTCTTATCAGGAGGGGCAAAGAACCCCTAATCAAAGTAATCAAATCTTCTGCCATTTTAAGCATATGCTTCTTGGGCACAGTTCCTGAAGAACTAGGGGTGACACCAACTGAAGCTAAACCTGGCCTGCCTCTGGGAGAAGCCTTGGAAACAGAAGGAGAGGGCCTAACCACCCTAGGAAGGGAGGGAGTACAGTAACCTGAGAAGCCCCATCAGCCTGACCTGCCTCCTGAGAGGCCACATCCTGCAATAACAAAGTCTCTCCTGGGATCCCAAAGAAACCTCCGGTGGAACCAACACCTCTAAAGAACCGGCGTCCGGTACAGACGGTTCTTCTAGCCTAGGCTTAACTGCTTTGTCCTTGCGCTTCTTGAGCATCCGGCGGCATTTTATAATTGCACCGCTTCAAGACTAACCTGGCACAATCTAACCTTCTCTTTATAGTGCGCTTATTGAATCTAGCACAAGAGCGACACCCAACAACGTCGTGCTCAGGCCCTAAACAAGGAATACGCAAAGTATGATAGTCTCTTTGCGGTATCTGTTTCCCACAAGAAATACAATTATTCACTTTTTCTGACATCCGGTAAACCACTGAGGCAAGAAAAAACTAAAATATTCCCCAACGGGGTACTTAGCCAACTTTGACTCGGTCTAAAACTCCGAAATCGAACAATTTCAGAACGCCAACCGGCACTTGCAATGCTGCTTCTGCATCGGACCATGAGGCAAAAAAGACTGAGGATATGACGTCGGTCATGCGCATTTGTACCCTGACGTCCTGATGTCAGTCAAATGCGCCTTGACCGACGTCAGCCTTATACTTTGATATTCGGGCCTACCGAGGACAGCGGACTACCCAAGTGTAAGGACTGCAGCAATGTGAGATGAAGAACATCTGCGTATAGTCTAGGTGAGTTTATGATCAGTAGAAATAATTTCATTAACTTATGTCTCTCTTTCGCTCTCTCCCTCACGTACTATGCCATTTTTTTCCTTTGCCCCTCTTTCTTTTGTTTCTTTTACTTTACCACCCATCACTTTACCTACTTGTTCAGAGGAAATAGTTATCATAAATGGCTAACATTACTTCTTTGCTAAAAAATAACAAAATTACAGAAATCTTAAATCAGAACTAAAAAAGAAAAAAAAAGAATCCCAGAGCTTAATTAGTAACATATAACTGACATACGGCACCTTCAATAAAGAAGGATTTCATAAAGTAGCCATGCAAGGTATTAAAGACCTATCTTTTTTGGCAATTTATAAAGATGGCACTAATAGAAGAGTTTTTTTTTTTGTGGTGCCAAAAAGAATAGTTATGCTCTAATGTAATATAGCCTTTCATTCTGGTCCATTCAATACAACTGATTTGGGCTGCTTGGTGGATCTGATATGGCAAATTATTGCTCTAGCATCAAACTCCTGTAAATTTTCTCTCCTACAATACATCTAGACTCACCAGCTAACTTCCCGCTGGATAGAAGTCGAAATAAAAAAGAACTACCTTCAACTCTCTCAACAGAAAATGATGGGTGGGAGAAGGAGGGAGGGAGGCTTATCATATTGGACAGACAAGAATGAAAGGATCTATTGTTATGCTAAGTACGTAACTATTCTATCCTTTTCATTTTAGCTACCTAATCCAACTAATGGGCCAGAATGTCCAGCTACTAAAACACCTGGGAAGCATCATAACATGAGATTCTTATGGACAGAGGCCTCAAAGGAGGCTTTAGACCTTGATATCATATCCTATTTGTAATGCTTTAAATAGTATGTATCTTAGTTAAAGTTGCTGCCACAAGAATGTTATCAATGGAAGAGACCCTGAAAAAGGCCGTGGACCTAGTTATTGAATGAGCAGAATGAGCCTTAGGTTTGGTTCGTAACTGTTTATTACATCCTGAATATGCAAAGGAAATACATTTGGTAAGTCACCTGGATAACGTTATTTTGCAAGTGTACATCCACTGTCTGAAATGCATGCACTCCCATGTTACTAACATTAGAAAGAAAAATACTGGGAGATGAATTGTTTGACTGAAGTGGCTTCGGAAGCAACACTGGGGAGGAAATATGGATTAGTCCTAAGTGAAATTCTATCCTTCTGAAAACTTGGGTATGACTACAAGGCTGAGAAGTTGTGGATTTCAGATACTCTTCTAGCAAATGTAACAGCCACCAAGAAAAGTCTTTTCTATGAGAGAAGTATGAGCTCCAATAAAATGTTTGTCTCAAAGGATGGTTGTGTTAGAGTCTTCAAAACAAAATTTAGATCCCAAGGAGGAATGGTTTGACTAACGAAACTAACCAAAGCTGAAAAAAATGCCTCTCAATAAGGCCTTACATAATCTGTGGGAGACCAGACGACTAGAGTCAATATTTGGAAAATAGTTAGAAATATTGTCCAATTGAACCTTGATTTTAGAAAAACTAGCTCCTGCATCAAAGAGAGGAAATGCAGAACATCGTGAACCAAAGCAACAAATGGGTTGACTTTGTGTAACCCATAATGCAGAATGCTTCCATTTGTTGAGATAAACTATTCTTGTAGTATCCTTTTGGGAAGAAGAAAGGATTTGGATGACTTCTTCAGACAACATGGGACCCTTGGCCCATCACTGGAATTGGAGAAACCAAGAGGTTAATTTCAGATTCTGAATATCTGGGTGAAACTACCCAAATGGATGAGATAACAGACTAACTCAGTGATACAGAAACCATAGACAGTCTGTAAGTTGAGGCATTAGCAGAGGGAACAAAATCTGTCTGGGCCTGTATGGGGCAATGAGGATTACTGTTGCTCTGCACCATTCTCTTTGTGTATAAACTTGAGTATGACTGGTATAGAGAAATGAGAATAAAGGATCCTAAGCATCTCTTGGGGAGTGCCTGTCTTGGGGGACTAAAGCAAAGTTGCTGCTCCATTTCATGCTGGATGGGATGGCAAATAAATCACAGCTCAGTTTAGCTCAGTGGTCAAAGATGGCTTGAGTCGCTGCTGCATTCTGAGACCACTCCATAGGCATCAGGTTGGTTCTACTGAGCCTGTCCACAAGGTATTTGTTTTTTCTGGGGATGTGCATTGCTACCAGAAAGCAGTACAAGCCCATCACTCATTGTCACACTCTCATCATCTCCGGACATAAGGGGTTCCTGTCGGTTTCTTGATATACCATACCACTGTCCTACTGTCAGCATGCATGGAGATCACATCCAAAGAAAGTGGATTTTGGAGCTCCTACAATGCAAGGAAGACTACCCTCATCTCTAAGATGCTGATTTGAAGATTTGCCTCAAAGGAATTGTAAACACTTTGGACCATCCTCTCTTGAAAATTCCCTCCATCTTAGAGGTGAGCATTGCCTGCTGACAGGCTGCTGGAAGAGGAAATACAAAGGCCTGCCAGAATGGAGGTGTGGGGAAAAAAAATCATCATTCCAAATATTGTTTTTATTCAGTTGACAGAATAATGGCAGAGGAGACGTGGTCTGTGAGTTGAGTCCACTGAACAGTCAGTAATTATTGTACAACTCTCATGTGATAGTGAGCACTCCATCAGTTCCTCTATCATATTTCTTCTGGTGGCAGCTAACACAATGATAGAATCTACTAAGGGATCTTTTTCCCTATGTAATCTGTCTTTGAGAGGTCTCAAATCTTTATCTGAATTTCTCAGAATTGTTTCACAGGAAACAGGTTCCTGCCATGCCCTCCAGACAGCTACATCAATTGAGTAACCACCCAGGAGGATGATGGTGTGTAGCCAAAAGCCTCATAAAAGATTTCCTTGTCCTGAGAAGGGGGGTGGGGTCCATTACCCAATTAATCCTTTGGTGCATAAGATCCAAGACGTCACTAAAGGTGATGACCTCTGGCGTGGACTGTGGGGAGCTATTTCTATCATCCTGGTATAAGCCCAAATTTACACACTCCAAGAGATGAGTCACTGGGCCTACTCTTGCACACCCTCTTCCTTGGAACATCAGATGGTGGGTGATCTGAGTCCTCATTGCAGCAGACCATTTGAGACCCTAAAGTTGAATCTAAGCTGCAGAGGTGAAAGTGGATGAGGAGAAGTTAAAAGAGTGTCCAGTTCTCTGGGAAGAAACGATCAACCTCCCCATAACCTCAAAAGTAATTCCAGCCTTTGCAGGATTCAATGATCCCCTTCCATCAGAACCACAAAGAAACATAATGGCTAGAGAGTCGAACTAAACTCGTGCAAAGCACAGTTTGAGTCTCTAGCCATTACACATGTTTGTGGTTCTGCAGTTTGTTTCATTCTATTTTCTTCCTTTTATCCCCCTTCCATCCCAAATCCAACCCTTCGGAGGAAGGGATGGTCTGCATCAAATGAGAAAATCTGAGGGCTGACAGGAAGGCAGGCTTCAAGGAGAGGATTGGCACCAAAGCCTCAGAAGCTGAAACCTTTGACACTGAAAACTGGCCCACACGAGATGGAACTGTAGACAGCACTGAAGGCTTAGTGTTAAGTACAAGGTGCCAAGTCCTACTC
Source organism: Protopterus annectens (assembly GCF_019279795.1). Taxonomy (NCBI): domain Eukaryota; kingdom Metazoa; phylum Chordata; order Ceratodontiformes; family Protopteridae; genus Protopterus; species Protopterus annectens. Next base: position 983,195,036 of record NC_056745.1, on the reverse strand, counting down.
AGGTTTGAAAATCTTGGACTCAAGTGGGATGGGATTAATCCCTCTGGCACCATGCAGGGAACATCAGAAGGTACCAAATCTATAGGTCTCAAGATGGATATCATTCCAACCCCACTGGTGCTGAGACTTGGACCGGAGAAGAAGCAATCACAGGGAATGTGGGGCCTAGCCATTTCACCCTTGGCGCTGAGGGGGAAAGGAAGTAGACCTTTTTTAATTTGAGTCTTCAAAAACCTCTGCACCATATGGTCCAACTCCAAGTATGAAGTGATTTTAAAGGACTTGAAAAATCTTGAGGAGTTAGCTGAAGGCAGTCTAGAAGGTAGATTGGTTGACTCTCACTCTGAAATGGTCTAGCTAGCAATCCACTGGGGGACTTGTCAATGATAAAAATGGTTCTGTTGGGACTGGAGCTAGCACAGAAGGGTCTGCTTGAAATCTCGGTGGAGTCTGATCATTCTGAACTTTCATTGTCGACATGACACCCTCAATATCAGCCTCTCTCTTGGTGGAGTCATCAATGACCTTTTTCTCCCAAGGTATGGATTTTTCCCCTTATTTCTTGGACTTATCTGCCTTGGACTCTACAGGCAGAAGCCCCTTAATAATAAGTCTGTTGTGCCAATATGACAAGGTCCTCTGGTCAAAGGCTTTACCATAAGGAGCAGTCCACATTGAAATGATCCACTTCTGCACAATAAATTTCCATGTTATAACAATCTTGCTAATGGATCTTTTATCATATTTTTGGCCCTTCCTGAAACTTTGAGCTTTTTCCTTATCCTCGCTGCCACTTGACAATTAGTTAAATCAGAAAAGAGCACAGGCACACTGTAAAGCCACAGACATACACACATATACATGCAGATATAGCCAATCACCTGAGAGAGGGAAATATAAAGCACACACAGGTTCAATGAAGAAGATATCAAAAAGGAGTCCTAAAATGTAGAAAAAGGTTTATTCAACAGTAGAATTCTATATCTAACAAAGAAATTAATAAAACTACCCAAAAATCGGGTAACTAAGTTTTATAAGAGACAAATGGAGCATTTAGCTGTCGCTGCTACAAGATCACATCCAAATGCTGAGGTGGCAAACTCAATCTAAGGGAGGCTAGCTGGTTAGCAGAGGTGTATTATGGAAGGGAAAATTTAGAGGTGCTCGAGGCTGTAGCAATAGTTTGCCAGCTTGGATCTGAGAATTGGCCTAAAGATCTAGCAGAGTAAGAAAAATAAAATAAAAATATGCACGCATTACAAAGATGGAAACATCCAAAAGTATATATTTAAACATCTTTAAGTTTGATAAGAAAAATGTCTCACTAGTATTACCTACTACTGCTGTCTATACAAGGCTACCGGTTATGACAACATAGTTGCTTACTGTGTTGGAAGTTAAATGCACTCTATATGAAACTTTCATCACTGATCAGTTGTTCTGTTTCTGCTGGACTTTAATGATCCTGTGAGTTTTACTCATAAGAAAAATCCACTGAAGCTTGACACTTGAAATATCTAAGAGTTATCTTTCTCTGCTATAGTGGGTGATATGGATGCACTACATACAAAAGTATTATAAAATCTGGAAAGGATATTTTTATTAATTAAACTCTTTTAGGCCCAAAACTTTGAAGTGAAGTACTATGGTAATTTAAATCCGCTCATATCTATTTTATAAAATTTCCAGTACTGCTATCTAAATCAGGGGTGGGACAGAGCAGAGAGTCATCAATGTACAAGTCAGGTATACAGATCCTCTGTAAGTGGAGACACAGCTGTGGGTACTGGCCTGGAATGCCATGCACCATTTACTTATTTTAAATAGAGAAATGTAGAAGCTGCATGTCTTTACTTAAAATAATTAGACATTACAGAAACAACCCTAGCCGACTGGTATGTAGGCAACCTCCTAATTTGCCTAGTGCTAAGACTGGACATGTGTGTCACATGTGTGAGCATGGTCTGCTGCTTAGAGGTTACCACTACATTCCTCTATCAAATGGTTAGCTGGCAAAACATCTCTCCCTCTCTCTCACCTTTGGACATTTAATGATAGCCCTAACAAACTACGTTTGCATGAAGATGTGCAGCGCTACATCGGGCTGTCTCTGTGCCAGTATTATATGCTAACAGAGAAGTCTGAGATGAAAACCATATGGTAATTAGCCATGTGCTCTCCCTCTCTGGAATTACCTCCCTGGATTCATAAAAACACCCAGCAATGTAGATTAGCAAGGCCACTCCTTGCACATCCCTGTAGTTGGCCATGTTAATCCATTATGGTAGAGGTAAGTACTGTGGGTTTTGTGGTAAGGTAGGATTAGGAGGTATATGCATGAGTGTATGTGCGGGGCAGCATATGTGAGTGTGTGTCTGCTTGGGAGGTAGCAGTAGAGGCAGGAAGTGATAGGTTACATTAGGTGTGTGTGGGTAGGGGTGGCTGTCTTACTTCCACAAACATCTAGACTGCAGAGTGGGAGGAACCACACGCCGGCAGGGATAATTTTTAAATGTTGTGCCTGAGCAGTACTTGAAACAAGGATTGGGGGTGGATAGAACCACTGATCACCAAGAATAACTCTTAAATGTCATACCGAGCAGCCCTTTAACAGTACAGGGATGGGATGTGACCACTAGACATCATGAAAAATTCTCTCTTGCTGTAACAGCACATTAACAGTACAGGGATCGGGGGGATCGCTAGGAATAACACATATCTTGTGCCTTAATGGCACATTAACAGTACAGCGAATGTGACTGCAATCTGTTATGATTTATGAGGGCTGGAAAAAGAGACCTTGGTATGTCTGAGTTCTCAACATGTCAAACCACTGTCGACAGCAAGACAGAGACATAAAAAATTAAGATATCATACAGGGATTATATTTTACATGCTGCCAAATGAGACTTCAACATTTATAGACAGAATAGCTTGGTATAAAGGCATTTGTTAAATGCAATAAATCAGATTCTGAGACAAATATGATATTTTAATTGTGACTATTAATATAGATAAAGATGTAACTCTGGTACTCAGCAATTATCATTAGGTTGCATAATGTTGAAGGAATAAAAATGATTTCTGTAATGATTAGGAATATTAATGCAATCAGGAAGAAACAAGGTATTTTCATGCATATTATGTATGTATAAAATGCAGACACAATCTTTTCCTTTATGCTTTTCTAACTATACCTAAAGTGAAAAAAACAGTGCACCAGAGTTACAAATATGAATATCCATGTAATCTGAATATACATGAAATGCTGCTGAATCACATATAGTTACTTAGAATGTTATGGGGAAACTGAAATTATAAAGACATCAGTTATAAGAAATATATGGCATCTTGCATCCATTTCTGAAATTTTCATTAAAAAAAAAAACATCATTAACTTTTTAACTAAGAACATACAGGATGAGATGAAAAAAAAGTATGACACCACTCTGAGATAGTCAGTGTACTTCTTTTTCTGAAATAAATAGCAGGGAACAAGGAAGGCTTTGTACATAGGTGAACTAAGCAATCACTAAGGGCACTGTGCTTGTTCTTTCCCTGTTTGCTTATTTTATACAGCAGTGCTTCTTTGCTCTAATAAATAAATAAAGTGCCACAAAAGAAAAAGAAATATGCCTGCGAAACACCTGGCGATCTAGGGAGTGGTGCTACACTTCACATAACTCAGTCAACACTGTGAGGTCATGGGAGCTGAGACCTTGCAGGGTTCAAATGTAGGCATGAAGGCACACCTGAAGGAAAATTTTGATACTTGGAATAAATCAGGGACATTCTCCACACACACTTTGAGGAACAGCAAATGAGTCAGTGTTACTGTAATTAACACTGGCAGTGATCAACCAGATACTTTTTTGACAAAAATTGTGGACTGTCGAGATGACAGAAGCGGTGTGATGATAAATGTTATTACTATTTTTACATTATTGCTGACTGGCAGTCTTTAACATATTTTTGGATATATTTGTAACTTTGTGATTTGTTTAGACACTCGATGTGAGACACGCATTATTTTATTTTTTCAGGGATGCTGAGACTGATCAGTCAGATATGTTGGGTAATATTTCTCTGGCAATTTGATTTATGTGGAGAAACTTGGATTATTATACTTCAATGTGTGGTAACTTGTTTGTGGGGGTTGGAGTTGGCTGAATGAAACTAACTTGACCCTCTCTAATTTGGTAAGTTTAAAACATTCACTATCTGGCTTTGCATGACTAGTGTGCATTTGTGAGAAGTACGTTGAACTACTTAATTGGACACCTCAAATGAAAGGATAGACTAGGCATAATTGCTGTGGATGTCTTCTTTGGAGGGAAAAGACTAGTTCACTGCTGCTGTTTGCTTGCATACTATTCTGGCTTTGCAGGACTAATGTGATTATGTGGAGCAAAATTAAATATTTTAATGTGGGGCAAATGTCTGTAACAATGGTGAAATACATTGCACGGTCATCCTCTTAGCATAATCAGATATATGAATTCTACACAGAAATGGCTATAACTGTTTGGTGGGGGTTGCCTGGTCGAAAGTAATTGACTCTCTTGTTACTTGCTCAGTTTAACAGTCATCTCTGAAAAATAAATAAATGTATCACAGAATATCAAGATCTTCAGAACTCTTATGGGCTGGCACACCCCTCCCCCCCACACCCTCACACCAAGGCTGTATAAGTGAATTTTGGCATGAGCTTAGTAATCACCTCTGCTGTGAAGCACACCTACTCTAAAACCAGGCCTGCTCGTAGATGGACAATGAACATCTCTGTACTTGTCTGGAGGTGGGGGTGGGGGCAGTGACAATGTCATTAATTCTTTAACATTCCTCCCAAACCTCAGAGATCACTATATCTTGTGTTGAGCTGGGGACGGTGTAGTCATTATTTCTTTAACTTTCCTCACAAACCTCAGAGGGGTGTGTGACAATGTGAGGTATTGTCAGCTATACCAGAAGTACAGCAGTGGATGCGCAACATACACCAGTAGCTAGCTGGAATTTTGTAAAGAATTACATGTGATTTGTATATCAAACTGATTTGTACAGATGCTTGTGCTGAAAATGTATTTGTAAAGTTGCTTGTGTTAAAATTGCATCATGACTATATTGTAACTGATAAAAAAGTGCATGTTTAACAGAGGATATTAGAAGAAAAGATGTTAATCTCAATCCACCTCTTCTTCTTTCGGCTTTTCCCAGTTAGGGGTTGCCACAGCGGATCACCTGTTTCCATTTCTTCCTGTCCTCTGCATCTTGCTATGTCACACCAACCACCTGCATGTTGTCTCTAACCACATCCATAAACCTTATCTTAGGCCTTCCTCTTTTCCTCTTACCTGGCAGCTTCATCCTTTTCCCAATATATTCATCACTCCTCAGCACATGTCCAAACCAACGCAAACTCGCCTCTCTGGCTTCGTCTCCAAACTGTCCAACCTGGGCTGACCCTCTGATATACCTATTCCTAATCCTGTCTACCCTCGTCACACCCAGTGCAAATCTTAACATCTTTAACTCTGCCACATCCAGCTCTGACTCCTGCCTTTTTGTCAATGCCACTGTCTCCAACCCATATAACATAGCTGGTCTCACTACCCTTTTGTAGACCTTCTCTTTCAATCTTACTGGTACTCTGTCACAAATCACTCCTGACACTCTTCTCCACCTACTCCACCCAGCCTGTACTCTCTTCTTCACCTCTCTTCCACACTCGCCATTACTCTGAACTGTTGATCCCAAGTATTTAAACTCATCCACCTTCACCAACTCTACTCCTTGCATCCTCAACATATCTCTATCCTCCCTTCCATTCACACACATATATTCTGTCTTAGTCCGGCTGACCTTCATTCCTCTCCTCTCTAGAGCATATCTCCACCTCTCCAGGGTCTCCTCAACCTACTTCCTACTCTCACTACATATCAAAATGTCATCTGCAAACATCATAGTCCACGGGGACTCCTGTCTGATCTCATCTGTCAACCTGTCTATCACCAGGGCAAATAAGAAAGAGCTCAGAGCTGATCCTTGATGTAATCCCACCTCTTTGAAAAATAGTAAGAAATAAAATTGCTTAATGTAGGCCATAAAGATTGTATCTTACAGTTCTGACTGCAGCCAGAGACAAAATGTCTGGAAACACAAGTACTAGGAAGCCTTCTGTATTGTCTTTAGCAGTGAACTAATTGCTACTCTGGAAGGGTAGAATTTTGAAATTGTTTTATGACTTCTAGAAGCTGCATCAGATCTTAGCAAGCTCTGTGTATGGTATTATTGGCACATATGTGCTAAATCCAGGCAGGTTCTATCCTTGGGGGGGGGGGGGTTGCATGGGAACCAGAAGTCAATTGACCAGATATATGTGATGTCATTCTGTAACCCATCACTAAAAAATGTTTTAATACTAGGTGAGACTGAAGTCTCAGGGCTGTCTGTTTTTGTAACCTGACAAAGAAGGACCCCTCACCTACTTCATTTTGCCTTGCTCTAGTAAGTAACTAGGGAATAATAATTATTTAGATCAGTCAGGAAAATATAGTGAGATTAGTTAAGTATTGCTTTTCTGTAACTGTGTGAACCTGTCCATCTGTGTTATTTTACTATTTCCTGTGAATGAAACTCTGGTGTTTATTGTAAATAGATATTTAGTATTTTCGTGTTCTTATATTTATTATTAAATATATTTAAACTTTCATTGTGGCTGGTCTTTTAGAGAACATTTTAACATTTGAGAGGGCTTATATTTATTCAGCAGCACTGCAACCACTCCTGAAAGCCTTGCTGTTTGGTCAACCTTACCATTTATATTAATATTAATTTCACTCAGTATAATTGGGTACCATTGTAAGAGCCTTGGAGTACCTGGCTTTGGAGTGTCTGGTGGTGGTTTCACTACCTTATAGTCTGGGAAGAAGGTGTCACAGCTAGTAAGTCTGTGCCAGCTTTTCCCAGGTGTGTGTGTATGTGTGTCTGTGTGTGTTTAAATCAAATCTAAAAGTGTGTGTGTGTCAGCTGCTTGGTGTAGGGGCTTGAATCACTGGTTTCAAAGAGAGAGTGGTGCAGAACTTGGCTTGGACACTCAGCTGCGGTCTCAACTCTATAGCTGTACCAGTGAGGAGTCTTACTGGGGACCTGGAGGGAGACATAGAAAAACCCAGACCCTGGACTGAGTGTGTTCCCTGTGTGCTCTTAAGGGAAATTGTGCTTGATGCAGAGATCTGCATCTGGAAATACTTGTGTATCCATTTTTTGCATCAAGTGAGCGTCCCTCTCCATTGTCGGTGGTGAGGATTCGGGCTCCTTGATTATTGGCCCAGAGTGGGAATGTTACATATTAGTGAGCAGTGGTGGGATGTTAATTGAACTTCTGTAGCCGGTAGGCAGTTGTGACTGAAGATGTGTGTACTCTCAAGCAGCCACAAGGTAAATATTCCAAGTTTCATTTCACCACAAGTTTTATTTATTTATTTTTGTTAATTTAGTTTAGTCAGGGAAAGCAGGCAAAGATGTCAGCAAAGGATTATGACAAGCTGACAAAGAACTGGTTGACCAAGATGTGTAAAGCCAAAGGACTGGTGAATGCCAACCTGACTAAAGAGGAAATAATTTCAGCCTTAGTCGCGGCTCAGACAAGCAAACAGGAGGACAGCTAGTTTAGTGATGGGGATGTATAGACCTCAGAAACAGGACAGTTCACCTTTTCCTCAGAGGATTTAAACACTTATCTAGAGTTAAAGATACTTGAACTGGAGGCCAACCATTTGGAATTAGAATCAGTGAAGAGTCTGATGCAGGCATAACATATGCAATTAGAATGAGAAGAGAAACTGTGGCATTTGGAGGCTGAAGAAAATGAGAAGCAATGTCAACATGAGAAGGAGATGCTGACTCTTCTTCAGGGTCATGGAAGTAATGGGAAATGGAATAACCAAACCCCAGAAGCAATAAAGGTCAGTAAATTTGTTCCATAGTTTACAAAGGGTGATAATTTTGATAGTTTTATTCATATATTTGAAAGAATATGTAAACAGTATAATGTTTACCAAGGGCTCTGGGTACAGTTTCTGAACCCCTTATTCCATGGTAAAGCTGTAACTGTTTCTAAATTGTATGATATTGATTGTACAAACTATGACAAAGTAAAGAAATGTTTACTTGAATGTTTTAAGTTAACACCTGAAGCTTACAGAAAAAAGTTTCACGAGCACAGATGCAAAGCAGGTGAAAGTGTGTGTGATTATATTGTGGAGTTAAGCACTTATTTTCATACGTGGGTGAGTAGGTACCAGGTCACCACTTTTGAAGGGCTGACAGACCTTTTGATGAGGGAACAAGCCCTCAGCATTTTGTCAGAGGACATGAGAATCTGTTTGGCAGACTGAGAATGTAACTCTGTAGATTAGCTGGGAAAAAGGGGGATCTCTACTTCGCAAGCAGGGCATCACTGCTCAAGAAGGATACCAGTACTGCACATGGATATAAGGGAACCCATGATGGGCGGCCTAAACCACCCCAACAGAGTTCAGGTACAGGGCCAGGATCAAGGGTTAAATGTTTTAAATGTAACCAGTGGGACAATGTATCATACAGATTTCCATGGAGGCAAGGTCGGGAACAAAAAGGGGAGTAGCCAGCAAGTGGGAATATCAGTATGCCAGTCGTAAGTTGCCTGGAGACAACAGGGGTAGCCAACTATCACTACAGGTTATATTTGATCTTAGTGGATGGAAATCAGGCCACTGCTAAGAGAGACATTGCCTCTGACATAACCATTGAGAAGCTTGCAGTGGTTAAAGAGGAGCAGTGCTTGCTTGGGCAGTCCACTCCAGTCAGATCTTTAGAAGGGACCCATTACAAATGCCTTTGGCCAGGGTTCACCTTGACTGGGAGGGTGAAAAAGGAAGCAAGCAAGTAGGTGTGTTTGAGGATATCTCTGCAGATGTCTTGATAAGGAATGTTTTTTATAATGCAGTACCTTGTATGCATGCAGTTACAAGCAGTCAGGCTTGGAGATGGGCATGTAGGTCTACTAGCCTGGGGGAGATGCAGACAGATGCCACACTTCTAGCCAGGGCTGGTGAGATGTCTATTTCATTCAGGGAGCTACCCTGAAAGAGTGAGCCGGAAGGTGAGCCACAGCTGCTGGTAGGTACTGATGTTCCCTTGGACAGAATGACTGGAAGGGCAGACGTGAGTTGTAGTATCCAGGCTGAAAGTGAGGGTACCACTATTAGAGGATACCAAACTTCCTGTGGAAGTGGAGCTGGGAAACGTCACAAAGGTAGGGGTGAAACAGGCTCAGCTCTCGGACCCTACACTAACAGGCTTGAGGGAGGTTGCTAGGAAGGCACCTGATTGTCAAGGAAAAGGGTAGTCTGTACACTGGAACAAAGGGTTACTGTATAGAGAGTAGACCCCCCCTGAGGAAGGGCTAATGGGTGAGGTAATACAGCAGTTGGTAGTGCCTAGAGCCTACAGTCTGGCACTTCTAGCCATAGCCTGTGACATTCCTTTTGCAGGTCATATGGGCATCAAGCATACCAACAGATGTATTATGCAGAACTTTTATTGGCCTGGGATTGCAAGGGAAGTAACAGTATACTGCAGGACCTTTGAGCAGTGCCAAAAAGTAGGCAACACAGGAGGCAAGGTCAAAGCTCCTTTGATGCCTTTCCCTGTGAATGAGGAGCCATTTCAGAGGGTAGCTATGGATATTGTAGGGCCTCTAAGTATTCCAAGCTCCACAGGGAAGTAGTATATCCTGGTAGTAGGAGATTATGCTACTAGATACCCCAAGCTAGTGGCTCTGTCCTCCATCAAGGCAGAGAAGGTAGTAATTGCTTTGTTAGAGATTTTCAGCAGGGTAGGTTTCCTGAGAGAAATACTGACTGAAATAGGTGCCAATCTCATGTCAGACCTGCTGGCTTGTCTGTGAAGTGATGTGGGGTGAAGCACCTAAAAAACACCCCATACCACCCCCCGACTAATGGTCTTGTGGAAAGGTTAAACTTTACACTAAAGACCATGCTACAGGCATTTGCAGACCAGTTTAAAAGAGAGTGTGACAAATATCTGCCCCATCTGCTGTTTGCATACAGAGAGGTACCTCAGGAATCCACAGGTTTTTCACCCTTTGAGTTGCTCTATGGGCATAGGGTGAGGGGGCCTTTACATTTTATTCATAATGAGTGGGTGGGCTAAGTGTGAAGCCCACAAGGAGTCTGTTATGGCATATGTCACAAACCTCAGGATAAGGCCTTAGGGAGCTCATGGGCTTCGCCTAGGAGAACCTAGTAGGAGCTGAACAACACAGAAAGTTCTGGTATGACAGGAATGCTCGAGTCTGTGAGTATGCTGTGGGGCAGCAGGCTATGGTTCTCATTCCTGTCAAACACAATAAGTTGCATGCAGCTTGGGAAGGACCCTTCAAAGTGATAAGGAAGGTCAGTGATGTTAACTACATTGTAGAACTGTTAGGCAGGAGGTAGGGGCACAAACTCTACCATGTTAACAGGATGAAGCCTTACCATGGTAGGGAGGCCCTTGTGCTAAGTTTTTACAGTAGGAAGCAGGAGGAGTCTGAGGAGGCTCTATGGCTACATCAAGCCAGCCAGCAAAATGCCAAGGTGGTACCTAAGGTTGCAGGCATATGACATGACAGTGCAGTACTGTAATGCCAATGCAGATGGGTTCTCAAGACAGGGTATGGGTTAATGTATTCCCAGATAGGCTTCATACCTCTCAACCAGCATTTCTCAAGGGTCACTTGAAAAAATAGCTTGAGTCTTCAAAGGGGAAGAGCTGTGACAATGTGAGGTATTGCTATACCAGGAGAAGTAGGGCAGTGGATGTGTAACATACGCTAGCAGCTAGCTGGAATTTTGTAAAGAATTACATGTCATTGGTATATCAAACTGATTTGTACAGATGCTTGTGTTGAAAATGTATCTTAAAAGTTGCTTGTGTTAAAAATGCATCAACAGTGGGCCCTGACTGTATTGTAACTGATTGTGTATGTTTTAACAGTGGATACTAGAAGAGAAGATAGCCTCACAGCAAGAGGATCTCCGGTTCGATCCTCGGCTGGGGTGCCTTCTGTGTGGAGTCTGCATGTCTTCCTTGTGGTCGCATGCGTTTCCTCTGGGTGCTTTGGTTTCCTCCCACATCCCAAAGACATGCTGTAGGTGGATTGGATACTCTAAATTGGCCCTAGGAGTGAGTGCATGTGTGTGCGTGCCTTTTGTGGAAGGTTGGGCGCTGGGCTGGCAACTTGACACCATAAAACTCCACTGCCTATCATGAGTGGACAGGTGATCTGCTGTGGCGACCCCTAACCAGGAAAAGCCGAAAGAAGATGATGATGATATTGGAAGCAAAGATGTTAATCTCAATCCACTTGACTTCGAAAAATAGTAAGAAATTAAATGACTTAATGTAGGCCATAAAGATTGTATCTTATAGTTCTAACTGCAGCTAGAGACAAAATGTCTGGAAAAACAAGTACTAGGTAGCCTTCTGTATTGTGTTTAGCAGTGAACTAAATGCTACACTGGAAGAACAGAATTTTGAAATTGTTTTATGACTTCCATAAACTGCATCAGATCTTAGCAAGGTGTGTGTGTGTGTGTGTGTGTGTGTGTGTGTGTGTGTGTGTGTGTGTGTGTGTGTGTGTGTGTGTGTGTGTGTGTGTGTTACTGACACATATGTGCTAAATCCTGACAATTTCCATCAATGGGGGTTGCATGGGAACCAGAGGTCAGATGATCAGATGTATGTGATATCATTCTGTAACCCATCATTAAAATAATGTTTTAATACTAGGTGAGACTGAAGTCTCAGGGCAGTCTGTATTTCTAACCTGACAAGGAAGGACCCCTCACCTACTTCATCTTGCCCTGCTCTAGTAAGTAACCAAGGAATAATAATTCTTTAGATCAGTCAGGAAAATATAATGAGATTAGTTAAGTATTGTTTTTTTCTGTAACTGTGTGAGCCTGTCCATGTTATTTTAATATTTTCCATGATTTAAACTCTGGCGTTTATTGTAAATAACTATTTTCATGTTATTTTAGTATTTATTATTAAATATATAGGTTCATAGGTAGGTACTAGGCTATTGGCCCTAGGGCCCATACAAGCCTAGCCAAAAAATGTATGTGGCTGGTCCTTTAGAGAATATTTTAACCTTTGACTGTGCTTATATTTATTTGGTGGCACTGTGGCCGCACCTGAAAGCCTTGCTGTTTGGTCAACATTACCATTTGTATTAATATTAATTTCACTCAGTATAATTGGGTATTCTTGCAAGAGCCTTGGAATAGTTGGCTTTGGAGTGTCTGCTGGTGGTGTAACTACCTTATTTTATTTATTTATTTTATTTTACATTTGTTGACCGGGCTAGTCTAACTGGATTTATTTCCATTTTCAGTACAGGCCAGGGGAGAAAAGCTCCAAAGGTAACATTTACAATGCTAAAAATCATGAAAATAAACATTACAAATTATGAGAGCAAATAGATCACAATTGTTACATAAATAATGAAGATTTGCAAAAAATTACAACATATACAAATCAACAAGTCGTTTACATTATACAATTTAGATACAGTAAAGAGAAGTTATTATACAGTGAGATAAAAGAGAATTGTAGTACTTCATCAAGGTAAGGTGTAGAATGTAAGTTCAGTTGTGTTTACTAGTATTAGGCCTGCTTCCAGGGAGGGGGGAGCAGTAAAGTAGAAGTAACTGTGGTGAGAGACAGATATGGGTGGAGAAAGCAGAGGATTAGTAAGGGTTATTGCAAGGGCATAACCAATGTGTTATTAGGTGTCTTTTGAGGTTTTGTTTAAAGAGAGGTAAGGAAGAGAGTAGTGTTAGTTCATTAGGTAATAGGTTCCAGTTTTTAGAAAACAGGGAAGCTCCAGCTAGGTTGTTGGTTTTACTTATGCAGGCTAGAAGTTTGTTAGAGGAGCGTAGTGAATTCAAGACTTTTGTAGGGGATTATGAGGTTTGAGCTTATAGTCTGGGCAGAAGGTGGCATAGCCAGTAAATCTGTGCAAGCCTTTCCCAAGTGCGTGTGTGTGTGTGTGTGTAAATCAAATCTCAAAGAGTGTGTGTGTCAGCTGCTTGGAGCAGGGGCACGAAGCACTGGGTTCACAGAGAGAGTGGTGAAGAACTTATCTTGGACACTCAGCTGAGGTCTCGACTCTTTAGCTGTACCAGTGGGGAGTCTTACTGGGGACCTGGAGGGAAACATATAGAGAAACCAGACCCCAGACTGAGTGTGTTCCCTTTGTGCTCTTAAGGCAAATTGTGCTTGATGCAGAGAGTTGCATCTGGAAATACTTTGTGTATCCATTTTTTGTTCCAAGTGAATGTCCCTCTTCAGTGTCAGTGGTGAGGATTCAGGCTCCTTGATTACTGGCCCAAAGTGTGGATGCCACAAGGTGCACAGAGGATTACTGTAGGTTGTATAGGAGCACCACAGTGAGTCTAGAGCTAACAAGTTGGAAATATTATTGTAATCATTTTCCTAATAAGTAAACATCTGATGCATATACAGGTTGCTATCTTTTAGGATAGAGTAATTAAGCATAGTTTACAGACATATGTGTGTGTGTTATATATATATATATACATATATATATATATATATATATATATATATACATACATACATATATTTAAATATGTGTGGATGTATATATATATATATATATATATATATATATATATATATATATATATATATATATATATATACGTACATATATCTGACAGCAAATATGTTTGTTTTTTCAGTTCTGACCAAATCTGACATCAAAAAGGTACAAAGAAGATGGCTGTCTTTTGGGGCAAGGGATAGGAAGGCATAAATGCAACACAGCAGCAGCTTGATGCATGACTGTGGGCATTTATGTCTTAATTTTACACAATTTAACACCACAGGGGGATATAGAGAAAGGGACTACCTATTTTAAGGTGTGTGGTGGTGGGTGGGTGGGGGGGTGCAAGTACTATTCCCATATACAATATATGTATCCTCAAACCATTTGTGTTCAGTTTATTGTGAAGTGGTGTTTGGTCAGCTTTGAATACTAAAACTTGGATACAATTTATTATTTCATTGAAATAAAAACGTAGTATTGAATTTCTTTTCCATACACATGATATTGTTCAGGTTATCATTATATCAAAAAGTTGAAAAAAGCTCTAAAATGCACCTTGGAGTATCTGTAACCCTATGGTTTCTATGTGCCTAGCAACCCCCAATTCAATTTTATTACAAGGTACTCTGCTTTGAAAGGATGCAGGAAACAGCAAAGTTGAAGAGTAAGACTGAATTTCATTCTGTAATTATATTTTTTGTTCAGGCAATCATCTGATGAAATGGTTCACTAAAAAAAACCCTCTAAAATGCATCTTGGAGCATCTAGAAACCTCATGGCTTCTGAGGGCCTTGCGGCCCACAGATCCCTGGCTTAATGCAGTTTTTTATCCATAACTATCAGAGTACAGGTTTGCTTAGATCATACTGAATGAATCAGTAAGTGCAGGAAAACAAAGACTGAAGAGAAGAAAAAAAAAAATAGGAAAAAACTAATCAGGATTGTGTGAGTAGTGTGAGTAGGCCAGGATGGGGTGGCTGGGGTCACTGTGAAGCCCTTTCATTTAGGGCACCAGTTTACCTAAGACTGACAATGTGTGTACACTTGAACATTATGTTTATCTATTCTGACAACACCTGACTTTCATACAGCATGGACTGATGGGCCTATGTGTGTTCTTTGAGTTCAGGAGAAAAAAAAGGTAAGATACTTTCTTTTGAAATCAATGCACATGGCTTTTTGAGGCCCCTAAATGTTGCCAATATGCTAAATTAATCAATAACTTACTAATCAGCTATTCCTAGATGTAATCTACTTAGTAAAAAGCTAATATATCAGTAACAGTTGTTGTTGTTTGTCTTTTGGCTTTTCCCGGTTAGGGGTCGCCACAGCGGAACTCCGGTCCGCTAATGATTGGCAGTAGATTTTCACGAACGCCAAGGTGCCAGCTCGACATTCAACTTTCAACGAAAGCACACCCAACCACTGGGAGGACATGCAGACTCCACATAGAAGGCATTCCCCGCACTCCAGCCGAGAATCGAACGGGAGAACCTCTTGCTGTGAGGCAACAATGCTACCACTGCACCACCGCACAGTAAAGTACATAAATATATAACAATATTTGCTGTCGCAACACAAACTGCAGTCAGTCTGAAATGTGAACCATGAATAAAAACAAACACAGCAAAACCTCTTACTTTGATACAAAACCACAGCAACTTGAAATAAAACTGAAATAGCAAAAGAAAATTAAACACTTTTTTCCTGAGATATGTGTTAAAAACATCTGGTGTTATTTTTATATTAATCTGTATTTTGCAATGGGGTATTTTATTTGATTTTAATGTGCTTCTTACACACATTTTTCCACATTCCTGTATTCTGACTAGCTGTGTTTTGAGTTTTATTTAAGCAGGGATGGTATGCTGGCTGATTGTTTCACAGTGTGTATTTCAGGTTGTTGTATATTTAATTAGCTTGTTTATTTTTTTCCATTTGGTGTACAGGATGCCTGATTTTTTTATATTATATTACATTTTTGTGTCTGAATTTAGTATTTTGGAGTGATATGAAGGAGGATGTCTTATGTTTCTAAATGTCTATTTCTCATTACAGGCTTAGGGAATAAATACCCAGCTTGGTTTGCAGACATACAGACACACACACACACACACACACACACACACACACACACACACACACACACACACACACACATATAACATCAGTAATGTTCAGCATGGTATGAGACTGAGCAAGGAATGACTGAGGGGAGGATTTTTTCATGGCCATGTTCACCTTGTAGAAATAAATAAATAGTGAATGTCCTTTATATTCTAATATAATCTAAAAGATTTATCTGTATTACATGGTACACATTTTGTATTTTGCTTTGTCTGAAATAACCTTCATATCTGGACTGCCTTAATAATGTCTGCAGTAGGGAGTTGCTCACATTTTTAAAGATGAGTGCAGACTTTTATAATGGCTGCCTGTTCACAAAATAGCTAGAGGGCATTAGCATGCAGGCAGATTGAACTTTACAAATAATGTTATACTTAACTTTTATGCTGGCATAACCCTGCTATCCTTCTGAATGCTGGGGGTTGTCTGAATGACAATGCAGATTTTGTGGAGCTTTTTTTTGTTTTACCTATACCTGCTTTACTTATGCTAGGCAGATACTGAATCAGCCTATAAAGGTATACTAAAGTTAATCTTCAGATTTATCAAACTGCTTACTGGTCTAAGCAGTGTACAACAAAATACATTAAAAACACAAAGTTAAGAAAACAAGTAAAACGTTCAAGAATTGAATGCCAATGAAAGAAAGTAAAAGCAGGAACAATATGCTTTCATAAATAAAACAAAGAAAAGTAAATAAAATGGATAAAAAAAAATCTAAAGTCCATACAAAATGAAGCCATGAGCCAGGACAAGCAGGGCACTCAAATGGAAATGCCATCTATATTAAAAAACCGAGAGAGAAGGAAGATGCAGGAAACTCCAATCTCAAATACAATACGTTTGTGAGAGGCTGCAGAAACATCAAGAAGTACATAGAAAATTATCAGCTCCTAACACACACACACACACACACACACACACACACACACACACACACACACACACACACACACACAAACATTACACAGGGATGAGAGAAAGAAAGGACATACAAAGTACATACAGTCTCCATTTCAAGTTTTAAAAATGCAATTGCAATGGAAATCGCAGCACTGCAAAGAAGAAAAGATCACTGCAAAATGGTGAACACCCCAACAGGCAGACAGTGGCTTGTGCAGAACAAAGTGAAAAGCACAACTGGTAACACATGAAATGGACTTAGATAGCTGGCATACCATCAGAATGAACAGAGAACAAACAATTAATAAGTTAAACTTTAAGACAGAACTGCAGATACATAGTGATAAACCTTC
>NC_056745.1:983167972-983172972 GCF_019279795.1 Protopterus annectens | reverse complement strand
TTATGAATTCCAGGAAACTTTTGGGCTAGGGTGTTGGGCTTGAGAGTAGTGTTCCCAGTATATATTAGGTAATTGAAGTCACCTAGTATGATGGTGTTTGGTGATACATTCTCCTGTTTTCCTTCAGGAGCCGCCAGGGAAGGGGTTCCCTCCGGTTGAGTGAGGGTGGCTGCTTAATTTGCAATTTGCAACAGTCGCAGTTGGTTAATGCACCTGGGATGGTCTGATATGTCTCTCCGGCCACGCCACTCAGTGAGGTGTGTCTCTGTTGATGAATATGATCACAGACATCGATGTTCTCCATACTGAGAAGGGCCACGAGGTGGGCATTTTGAGATTTAGACTTCTGGCATTGCAGCACATTTAGCTTTTTTTTTTTTTTGTTGTTCTAGGGTTATTTTGGAGCCTGAGCTAGCCTTAAAAAGGCACCATGGGGGGGGAGTGGCAAGCCAATTGCCAATATCCGGAATCCCAGGGTGGACAGGTGCAAGCCCTCTATAGCCGCAGGCGTGGCAGCATGTCATCCCAGGCAGAGCAGACAGACATTGGATCCCTTTGAATGACACCAGAGTTTAAGCTTCTGTAAGCTGATCATCTTCTCTATCTCTGTATTGTGGCATCATTCTTGGTGAAGGTGGTCTGGCTGCAATCAGAGAGCCACAACCATACTCTTTTCAATCAGAGATCTGAGCAATGTCTCTCTCTTCTTTACCTCAGGAGGTCGTGTCTATGTCTAAGTACACCATGGGACAATGACTGGAGTTTGACACCTGACTGTGAGGTCTATGTGTATCAGGTGTTGTGTTCTGAGGGTGGTGGTGGTTGTTGTGTTGTTTGGTTTATGTGTATGATTTGAGGTTGTGATGGTACTATGAGACTGACTCTATCTATGTGTGTGGTGGTAACCTTCTCTCCTGACTGTCTGCCAGTCCTATGTTGAAGAGAGAGCTCCAGTTTGCATATTTGTGTTTTGTGGGAGGAGGAGAGGGTTGTCTGTGGTACATGAGGCATGTAACATTGCTCTCAATATTCCTCAGTTCACCAGCTGAGCAGACAGGACACTAAGCAACTGATCCTCGACATGCTAGAAGGAGTGAACAAAAACTTTTAAAAGAGATTCCGGGGGATATGGGAAATGGGGGTTGGGGGGTTTTTTTTTTTGGGGTACTATCTATGACAAAAGTGCTGTATCAAGGTAATAAGTACTGTAGACAGAGCAAGTAGGTTTAAGATAGGATAGAGAATAGTCTGGAGTGAGTAGAGAGAGATGATTTTTTTTGTATTAGATCAGTAGTATAGTTTTTGAAGAGTGGACTTTAGGTAGCGAATAGTTTAAACCTGCCTGCTTGCAAAAGTGTAGCAGTGGCACACTTGCACCTGCTTAAAAAAGGCGCTTTATAGGGGGGGGCTGGAAAAGACAGACATGACCAAAAATGGCCATGGACTACAAAGTACTTACTAACTTAAACCACTCCTCTAGCAAACAGGCTCCTCACTCTCCCCCTCTCTCACTGAAACTTAAAGTGAACAAACTGACCAAACCAAAAAAAATGGAGAGAGAACCCCAGGGATCAGCAAAATCTGGTCTCTGGAACACTAGTTAGGAAAGTATGGAAAACAAGGATCTCTAGTTAGTCACTGTATATTAATCAGATCAGACAATAGTAGTAGAAGTAGCGAACATAAACTCATCTTAAGTCAAAACAAAACAAAACAAAAAATAATAATAAAAAAATATATAATTGTACAACATTACTAAGTATTCAAAAGTAATCCAAGCAAGGCAGGCAGTCTGTTTCCAGTCGAAAATCATTTATTAATTATACAGACAAGTGATCCAAGTAAAACAAAAATAGAGTTTCCTCACAAGCTTTCTAAATATATATACACTTTTTATCAGGCATGGGAGTGGTTTATTGTGCTGTAAAACAAAGTGTTATTGGTACACATGTTAAATTCACATCCTTTCCCCCATCAGTGTGACATTCGAGCTGGTCCTGCCCTACTTAGTAGCTGTCATAATAATATTATAACCCTTATGTACTTTAAATAAAATTTGTAGTGATGTGGTACCTCTTATTTAACCAGATTATTAAGTAGAGTAATCAAGTCTGTGATTTCATCCAAGACAACATACTACATGGCTGGAAATATACCAACCTTAGTTCATTTGGCAATCAAAGAAATATATATAATATATACATATACATTTTGAATGTAAAAATCAATTTCTGTTTTAATAACCTATTGTTAACAAAGATCACTTTCGTACTTCTAGACTTCTATAGGTCTGTGTACAAGAACCCTTAAAACTATCTATAAAAATATATATAATTGTATAATTAGTTAGTATTGTTATTACACATCATTTTGAATAAAGTGGAAAAAAGAACCAGAAAAAAATAAAAATAAAAAAAAATGTATGTATGATGATGGAAACAAAATATACACTTAAATTACAACTGATTTAAAATGGTATTTAAAACCAACTGGTAGAATAAAATAAAATAAAATACAATTAGTCATATAAACAATGTGGTAATTTTCTAAGTTCCAGTGCACTTTTAATTGAACAGTAGTAGTTTAGTCCAGGCTTCCTAAAAGAGTTCAGCTTTAATTGCCACATGAGTTCATGTTTCTGCAGAATATTCGGGATGTCTCCTTCAAGATCACCCATGTCTATGCGATCCAGGATCTGGAACTTAAAACCTGTGTGTCTTTTATGAAGAGAAAGGTGTTTGGCTAGTGCATTATTTTTACACCCAGAGTGGATTTCTGACAGATGACATGAAATCCTACGCTTGAGTTTATTTACAGTCTTGCCCACACAGAATGCATCACATTCATTGCACTGTGCCCTGTAAATTACTTTTGTAGTGTTACAGTCACCCTCTGCACTAGTTTTAATGATTTTCTTTAAATAAGGGCAATGCAAACTATCAGCTTGCTGTATAAATTTACAAAATGTACAATTAGTTTCACATCTTTTAGTGCTTTTCTCATATGGTCTAGGTTTAAATTCAACAAAACGTCTAATGTTCCTGGCCATCCTATAAACAAATGATGGGGCTTCACCTAAGATGTTAATCAGAAAAGGGTTTCCTGTGACAATGTCCCAGTTTTCTTCAATAACATTTTTGATACTATGATAATCCTGATGTCAGGATGCAGCTATTTTTGCATTTGTTATTATCTGTGGAATTACTTAACATTCTTCTACTGGGGAGGTTGAGTGAAGATGCTTCAGTCTTTTTCAGTTCTATAATGGGTTCCAGGATGTTTTTTTAACATCTAACTTTCATAGCCTTTCACTAGAAAATCATTCTCTAAGTTGTTCAGGTTTCTCAAAAATGGTTCCATCTCTGTGGTAATTCTAGCTAATCTATAGCCTTGGGACTTCACTACAATATACTTGGTTTTTGTAGGATGTAGACTTTTACTGTGGAGTAATAAGATAACCCTCGTTGGTTTTCTGAATAGATCAGTGGTGATTCTGTTATTGTTGGTGTCCTTGGAAATCTGCATATCTAAGAAAGTGGTTGAAGTATAGCTATGGGAAGAGGTAAACTTCAGGAAGAGGGTTGTTTGATTGAGGTAAGTGATAAAATCTCCAAGCTGCAAGATGTCACCTTCCCACACAGTAAAGATGTTGAATCCTTGTACATAGTGCTCCCTCACAATTATTTATTTATTTATTTATTTCCAGTTTGATTACCGGGGAGGTCCACTGGGCTCAAAGAGCCCATTTTCAATGGAGGCCCGGGGAGAAAAGCTCCATATTACATACAAGTAAACAAGATGAAATTATACAATGCATACTACACACAAGTAAACAAAAATGAAATTATACAAAGTAATGTGAAAAAGTACAAATGCATAATGGCAAGACAATTCTTAAACATATTTACAAAGTTGTTTTGATAACTATTTATACAATAATTAAGCTGGTAGAGGCAAGAGAATAGCGTTTACTCAGTTAATAAGAGTTCACAATTATAGTGAAAACAGTTATTAGATGAAGGATAGAAATTTGAAGGTTGTCATATTTTTAAGTTTTAGCAGAAATGGAAGAAATAAGGGTGGGAAGTACACTGTTAGTAGAGCACAGATTATAGTTTCTGGAGTATTCTTGGGGGGGGGGGTTGAGCGATAGTAAAAGTGGAGTTCACACATATGCCATAGTTAAACAGTATCAGCTAGTGTAGGTAGTAAAGATTAATTGTTCTCAGAAAGGGGGGATGAGGTCAAGGACTATATACAGTATTTACATTATATATACATTTAAGGTAGAAATGTCTAAGGTAGAAAAAACATTTGAGTTAGATGGAGGCAGAAGTATAGGAGGTCTTTAGATTTAGAGTGTGGTAGCTGTTTAGGAGGACAGCCTAGGGTGAAGGAATATGTAGAGGCAGCTGTTTAGGAGAGCAGTTTGGGGTGGAGGAGTATGTAGCGAAGTTGTATGAGGAAGCAAGCATAGATGAGTTTAAGCAGGTTAAGTAGGGAGAATACAGTTACATTTCCAATGCTGGGCAAGGTAGGAATGAAGCTGAGTTTTAAAGTATTCATAGTTTTCAGAGAGTCTAAGAGAAGAAGGGAGGGAGTTCCATCTTTTGGTTAAGGAAGATGATAGGAGAAGTTGACCAGCGGGATGTTTAGGTTTGTATACAGAGAGGAGATTCTGGTGTGCAGATCTCAGGGCTCTGTGGGGGATGTAAAAGGGTAAGATGTTTGCAAGAGCAGGGCATAAAGTTGGATTGAAAATTAGTTTGTGGGCAGTAGTGAGTTGAAGTAAGTCGAGTTGATTGGGAAGTTCTAGCCACTTTAGCAGGTGGAGAGATGTGCAGTGGTTGGAGGAGTGATATTTGTGTGTGTGTGTGTGTGTGTGTGTGTGTGTGTGTGTGTGTGTGTGTGTATGTGTGCTTCTGCACATGTGTATATGATTATTGGTTAGAACTTCAAAGCATAAAAAAATCAGTGACATAACTGTTGATGCCTACACT
>NC_056745.1:983007972-983165472 GCF_019279795.1 Protopterus annectens | reverse complement strand
TATCTCATCTCAGAACATTTCCAGTGGGGTGTTAAGAGTCTGGAAACATTGCGCCATGAATCATTTGCATTAGAATAAAATTAGTTATGCTATTTTCACTGATGAGAATATACTGTTTTTATAAAAGGCAGGGATTTCACTAATGTTTAGAAAAACATGCCTTCATTATCTTTTACCAGTACTGCATAGATATATGCATGTACCACCTTACGTACATGTTCATAGTGTATACCAGGATAACAACCAATAGGGCCCTTGTAAGCCCAGATATGCACACAAATGTGACCCACAAATGTGGTTTATATAGGGGGGTGATTTACTGACTGCATCTTTCCATGAGAGACCTAGGAGCCAGACCAGAGATGAATGTCTGATTACTCATCCATTGGTCCAAGCTGCACTTAAAAATGGATAGGGAGGAACTCTGTTTCACATGGGTTGGGAACCTGTTCCACAGAATGGGAATTCTCTGAGAAACCTCTCTCTCTGCAACATGTCTATTTATATTGCAAGTAGAATTTAGATATTTTAATCTATTAGTTCTGATGCTGCTTGTTTTGCAGATGTGCAAGAGGTTCCTCAAAACAGGGTCCAGGGCTACCTTGCATGCCAGGCAAAGATCACCTCTCAGAAGTCTGTATGATACTGAGTAAAGAGACAAGGCTTTGAGCTGATCCACATAGGACATTGTGTTTACTCTCTCTGTTCTTTTTGTGCAGAACCTTTTTGGACACTTCAGTTGTTGCATGTGTCTGGTTAGGTACATACCAAACTGGGCATTGTACTCTATGATAGCTCTGATGAGGGTAAGTACAGTGGTATGATGACTTCTCTTGACCTAGTTGCCACGCCCTTGCTTACAAGTTGAGCAATATAGATGGATTTTATTACTACCTTGGACACATGCTGGTCAAAGGCTAGGTTGCTATTTACATGAGCTCCAAGATTCCTAACTAGTGAATCCACTATTAGGGGTGTTTTACTAATGACATAGTTACCTGAGGAGGCAGATTTCCAAAAGGTACTACAATGCATTTCTTGGTACTGATTTTTAAGCCATGACTTTGGCACCAAGCATTTGTCTGTATAAGATCTTCCTGAAGGGTGTTCTTATCTTAGAGGGATTCAATGACTGCTCCCAGTTTGCAATCATCTGCAAACTTGGTTAGCCTCTGACATTTGCTTTGACAGCTGAGAAGTAGTTTCCAAAGAGGAATTGGCTCAGCACAGAGCCTATGGGGACTCTACTTTTCACCAGCATCTGTGTGGAGGTGGCCTCACTGATTCTAACCTCCTGGGTCCTATCAGTGAGCAGCAAGCCATCCAGCATGTTATAAAAGGGTTAAATCCTAGTTCCATAAGTCTGTTAACAATGCCTGGGTGGGGTACTGAATCAAATGCTTTAGCCAGATCTAGGTAGGCAGTATGCACTGTTTTTCTCCACATCCCCTGCCTCAGTGACCTTTTCAAAGAAGTCCACCAGATTCAGTAAGCATAACCTTTTTTGACAAAGCCAAACTGGGATGGATATAATGTCTGGAGGTCTCCTATATCCTTGCTGATGATTTCCATGATAACTGTTTCCATGGCTTTGCAAATAAGACTAGTCAGACTAATGGATTTGCAGTTTCCACTATCTGTTGAAGGTCCTCCCTTATGAAGGGGGTTGACAATTGCAGTCCACCATTCACATGGCAAAAAGCCTGTTTTAAGACTATAGTTAAATAATGACTCCAGGTGTCCTAATAAGTCATATTTTAGACTATTCAGGAGGCATCCTGGAAAATTATCGGATCCCACTGAGGCCATGTTCTTGGCTTTACTGAGTGAAACCAGTACATGCTCCCTAGTTATAGTGAGACCTTATGTTTGGGGGTATTTTTGAAGGGATGATTGGGGTAAGAGGGGGGTAAAGTTGGAAGTGAGTTTGTCTGCTTACAGGTTTGTTATATTGCCAGGCTCAGTGAATGTGACACCATTTACCATCAGTTCAGCACACTGCTGTGCTCTGCCCTTGAGGTTTCTGACATAGCTGTAGAAGGCCTTATGATTAATCTTTCACCTAGCAGGCTATCGTTGGCTTTGCTTGACCTAATCAGCCCTCAGTTTACTACTTACTTTGATGAGAGCGTTTCTGTTTTTCTGGGAATTACCCTTCCTGATTTTTGTCATCATTTTTTTTTCTTTTGTTGTATATCCTGTTTAATTTGAGATGCCACCAAGGTGGTTTTTCTTGGACTCCTCCTAGGCTTACTTCTATTAGGTACAATAACTTCTATGCAGCCATTGACATGGTTGTATGGAGTTTATTACAGCAATTCCGAATAGCCTGCTGTATTCTTTGGGTTTGGACGGGCATTGAATTTTGACAGTTCACCACTTAATAAAAGGTAATTTGCCTTGCAATAGTTCATGTTACTGGTCTTAATGGGATTATGCAGTTGATTTTGAAGGAGACATCTTTATGATTGGATCTTACCAGTCAGTATGAGACATGAGGGGGTGCAGCACTCTCCCATATTTGCAAGCATAAGGTCCAGTATGTTGGAGCATCTAGTGGGTGTATTCACTAATTATTCAAGGATGTTTATATTTACAAAGTCCAGGAATCTTCATACATGTATATTTGAGGCTGTTTAGGATTCCCAGTCTATAGATGGGTAATTTAGGTCTGCCATAAGTAGGGTGTTTGATTAGATGGTAAGTGTATCCGGTAGGTCGAAGTATGGATTGTGAGCTTCTTCGGATCATACGATCATAGTAAGTTACTAGTCTATTGGCCCTAAGGCCCTTACAAGCTGAGCCAAGAATTTAGCCCATGTCCCAACAAGTCAGCACCTGATGAAGAGACACAGGTGGAATCCCAGGGGTGTATTTTCTGTTCCCTATACAGTTATCCAGGTTGCACTTAAAAAGGGTTAATGAGGTATGCTGCTTGATGTGGAACGGGAGTCTATTCCACAGAAGGGGGAGTCTCTGGGACACAAATCTATCCTGCCAACAAGTCCTATTGATGTCACAGACCAGGTTGAGGTCACGCGTGTGGGTTACTTGAGTGGAGCTTGACTTGTGGATATGCAGCAGTCCTATCAAGGTAGGGTCTGAGACTGCTTTGTATGCCAGACAGAGGTCACCTCTGAGGAGTCTGCAGAAGACTGAGTAGAAGGGCAGGGCCTTTAACCTATCTGTGTAGGGTAGATATTTCAGGCCCTGGATTCTACTGGTGAGGAACTTCTGTGATCTCTCCAACTGCTGCATGTGCTCTGTGAGGTACATGCTGAAAGGGGCATTGTACTCAATAATGGGTCTTATAAGGGAAGAATACAGGGATGTTATGACCACTCTGTCCCGAGATGAGATACCCTTAATAACGAGGTGGGCCATGTAGATGGTCTCCGTACAATGGAGGCAATATGGTGGTCAAAAGTCAGTTTGTTGTCAACCTGGGTGCCCAAGTCCATCATGACTGATTGTGTGCTTAGGACCTTGTTATTACTGTAATAATTTGTGGGGATGTCACTTTCCCCAAAGGGGATGATGATGCATTTTTTGGCATTCGTTTGAGACCATGTTTCTAGCAACAGTCATTTGTTTGGGTGAGACCCTCTTGGAGGATTGTCCACATCAATAGGTCAGCCATAGCCCACTAGTTTTGGTCTGCACCTCAGAAAAATATATCCCAAACAACAAAGGCCCCAAGATCAGTCCCTGCGGTACACCACTCGTTACAGGTCAACTGCTTGAGGTGGCTTCCCCTATTTTGACTAGGAGGGTGAGCCAGTTTGCTACCCATCTGGTATCATACAGATTGATGACTAGTTGAGACAGTCTATCTATTATACCCGAGTGGGGAATAGTATCGAAGGCTTTGGCCGGATCAAGGTGACTGTCTCAAAGAAGTCAACCATATTTAACAGGCATGACTGACAGGATCGAGTGTTTGGAGGCTGCCAATGTCCTTGTTTATGAGGTCCATGATAATCCGCTCCATGGCCTTGCAGATCAGGCTAGTTAGGCTGACGGGTCTATAAATTCATGGATTGGTGAATGCTCCACCTTTGTGCAAAGGGATGACAGTGGCTGTCCTCCACTCGGCTGGGACAAAGCCGGTACACAGGCTTTGGCTGAATAGAGTGCCTAATGGTGCTGCAAGTTCCTGCCTGAGTTCATGTAGAATGCAGCCTGGGATGTTATGTCCCATGGAGGCTGTATTTTTTGCCTTTGAGAGGACAGTGAAGACTTGTTACCTAGAGATAAGGGGAGGGGGCAGGTGCTGGGGATGTCCTGATTTACTGATGG
This sequence comes from Protopterus annectens, assembly GCF_019279795.1. NCBI lineage: Eukaryota > Metazoa > Chordata > Ceratodontiformes > Protopteridae > Protopterus > Protopterus annectens. The sequence goes on along the minus strand of NC_056745.1, from coordinate 983,161,173 downwards.
GGGGACAGAAGGATGAAGTTTTCAATTAACTTGTCTGCCAACAGGTTGGCTATATCTATGGCGTTTTGTGTATGTGCTATCCTTGACCACCAGTTCTGAGCAGATCTGGATGCTTCCCTTGAGACTGCGGACATATGCGAAGATGGCACAAGGAGGGTGACCTATAGCTGGCCTGATGTGGTACGGGTTTTGTTCATGGTGATCTGCACATGGAGGAACTTCAGCATGTCATTCTGTTTGACCACCCTATAGGTCTGCTTGTCATTAATGTATATTGAGACACCTCCTCCTTTAGTCCTTGTCTGTGCAGGTACTGGTCTAAAAGTGTGGAAGGCACTAAAAGCTTGCACTGCGGGGGTACTCTCTGCCGCTTTAAACCATGTCTAAGTAACTGCACAGATGTCTATATTCTCAAGCATAAGGAGAGCTTGGAGGGAAAGTAGCTTATTTAGGCTCCTGGAAATGAGCAGTAACACCTTTGATTTTCAGTTGAGTTTATTTTGCTATGTAGGTAGATTTGTCAGTTTGACATTGCAAAAAAAAGGCACTATGGGGGTGGATAAATTTCTAGCCAGTATTTGAAAGCCTAGAGGGGAGAGGTGCAGATCATCCTTGGCAAAGCACCACTGTCTGTTAATCATGTTGTCCCAAGCTGACAAATATTGCATCCCCTTAGAATGATACCAGAAAGACAGGCAGTTGTTGAAATCGATCTTTTTTTTTTCATACTGTGGCACCATCCTCAGTAATGGTAATATGGTGCTGAATGCTAGGCGCATACCAGCCTGAGACACATTTTCTGAAGGCTCCATAATGTCACACTTCATGTAGTCCAGGGAGGTACATCTCAGATCATTTACACCTACATGGACTATGATCGAATCTGTGGCATAATGACTTGAGTGCATGCATGGCCTGGTGGAGTCTGGCTCCAGATAAGCAACTAACAGTCATCTTCTCCTTGTTCAGCCTAGACAGAGGTGCATCAGTGTACCTTACAATGGAGTCCCCTGTGACAACAGCCCTTGGAAGTGTGTTTGCTTGCCTTAGTAACTTAGTGTTTCAGGCTTCACTGAAAATGATAGTATGTGTGGTGTTGTGTTTTTTTTTTTTCTGAGTGCCTTTGGGCTTGCTGAGGCATAGCTTTGCAAAAGGTGATCTAGGTATTATTTGTTGTTTATGAAGGTTGCTTTTAAGTGACTCAGGATATGTTACTCCATGCATGTGTTGTGTGCATGGTTTTCACAATCTGACATGCACTTATATGCAAGAGTTTAGCTTCCAGTGTCATTACGTAAGTACAGCACTTGTGTACTGTGTCTGGTTCTTTAAGGGTTGAGCGGTTGGCAGTAAGCATGAGACAGTTACATTTTCTTAAGATGCCCATATCCACCATGCTGGCTACAAAGAAGTTAGGAAACTGCATATCCATACTGCCCAGTTCTTTGATTTGTGAGCTACAAGGGGGTGGTGTATTGTGGTTAGAAGTCTATTAAGGGTGCTTTATCAGAACAGATTATGCTAAACAGCACTAAATTCTACTAACTTTAATGCTTACACAATACGAAATTCAACTAAATCAGTAGGTATTGCCATTTGACTCCCAACTTGCTGCTCTAAGCTTGTTGGCACACAAAGAAATTGTGGCACATTGCTGCTTTACAGGGTTCATTTTTATGAACCGTTCTCTCTAGCTGTTTGCTACTGCACAGGCACTGCTAACCAATGCAAATGCACACAATTTCTAGCAGCACAGAAAGAAAGAGAAAATGAACTAATGAGCCCTCTGTCCAATAAAATGACTGAACTAATGAGCCCTCTGTCCAATAAAATGACTGAACTAATGAGCCCTCTGTCCAATAAAATGACTGAACTAATGAGCCCTCTGTCCAATAAAATGACTGGACTAATGAGCCCTCTGTCCAATAAAATGACTGAACTATGAGACCTTTTGTGCATTTCCCAATGCAAACAGACTAGGCAAACACCTACTGCCACAAGATGAATAAACCTCGCCCTCCTAATGTAAAAAAAAATACAGTAGAAGAGACCCACAAGTGCAATGCTTGCAGAAACTGTTTAAAACAACTAGCTGGAAATCCCTTCCTAAATGCAATTTCAAGAAAAAAAAAATCAGTGAATTGCACACATATGAGCAGTCACTCAAAATAACTTAAGTGCAATTTAGCAATCAAAGGAACTTAACTTTGCCTGGATGGCACAGGATACAAGTGCAACACCTCTTGAATGCAGGCGAGGACTCCATGCTTTGAGCTCCTGGAAAATGAGCAGGAGACAATATCTAGTAAAGGAGGTTGACTCAAGAGCAATACTGGTTTGCTGGGAGGGTACTCAGTATTATGCATCTATGGAAACAATGGATGGGAAGAGTGCATGAATATCTTATACACTGAAAGAGAGAGGAGGGATGGACTTTGGAAATCAGATTATCATACGTCGTGGACCAGGCTAGCTAGAGGGGCATACAATCCAAGACAATATTGGAGCTCTTTCAGAAACTTTAGCTTAATGTGTTAATGGGGAATGGGCAGGTGGAGAATGCAACTTTAAGCATGTAAAAGATAAGCAGAATATAAAAGCACTGAAGCAGAGTCAATTCTCTCACTATTGACCTATTACGGTTTAAGATACCAGTTTATGCAGAAATCTATTGTTAACACTGTTTATGGGAGGAAAAATGCAATAATAAATGACTAAGGCTCAACATCTCACAGAAAGAAACAGTCCTGCCACCACTGTCTATTAAACTACAAGACTTGGTCATCAGGTTTTAAAGTACAAACAGATAGCTTTTACAGGTAATTCTACTTGCGGAAATAGAAGTGCGGAATAAAGAAAACAATCTTCCCACAACTGTTAATAAATAATGACTAAGGTCCCAATAAAAACTTAAAATGCAAACAGATGGAATAGAGCAGAAAAGTACAAAATATTATAACTCAGGTCACTAAGTGCAACTCAAATATTTAAGTAGAACTGAAATAATTTAAATAATGTATATGTCTGTGTATGTGATGTGCCTAAGGAACAATACATGGTACTGGTTGGTAGGATTTTTTTACACTCTTTGCCCCCACTGTCTGTTAACTATCAGGCCCCTACAGACCAACTGGCACCTTCATTTCCATCACAAGTGTAAGGGTTAACTAGAAGGGGCCATCATTTAGACACACATTAGACATGGTTTGAGGGTATTTTTCTATACAGAGTTGTTTCTCCAATGGTTGCCCAGCTTTCAGGGCCAAAGAAAGATTTGCAATGATCTGTTTGCCCAGATCGTCCCTCACTTCCACAAGAGAAGTTGCCAGCAAGCAGTCCCAACTCACCTCCCCCATACCGCAGGTACTGATTTCCACAGTCTCCACTGGAGGAATTGCACTTTCCTATGAGCCCTCTGAGCTCCTCTTACCCTCTATTCCTGGAAGAGGTAAATGGACCACAACCCTTCACTCCTCTCCTTCCATATCTGGCTGAGACACAGACGAGCTGTGGATTTCTTAGTGAAACTAGAAATAATATTTTGTTCTGAAACAGTCATATTAATCTGTATGGGCATTCTTGCTCTGCTTGAGCTGCTGTTCAGACTGTGGACTATAAATCTATGCAGCTAAGCAAGTTGGAATTATAATTTGGCTCCATTCACTGTTATTTATTTAACATTTGTTTACTGGCAAAGTCTGACAGGGACAGAGCCCATTTTCAGCAGAGGCCTAAGGAGAAACTCTCCAGATGCATGTCTCTGGAATTAGGGAATAAGGTGATCACAAACTCCTCTGATGATAACCAGGCATAATATAGTTGGGGTATCTAGATATTAGTCATCCAAATAGGGGAATGCCTTTGCTTTCTAAAGTCTCTGGTAAGCTGTAATCCTGGACATGCATCTAAAAACATCCTGGGACAGAGATGAAGCTAACAAAATGGAAAAGCCCAGTACTGACATGATTTGACTCAGAAACTTCTTGAACTCCATAACAAACATTATGTGGATACAGGATCCTGTAACACCTAAGAACACATCCAAACTCTTTCTATTAGGCAAGAAAGCACCAAGTGCAGAGAGGCCTTGTAAAAGCTTTCTTTGGTAATAGGATCATTCTGGCTGCTGAGATCTGTACCGGCCTGATGGTGAGACTGTGAGGTAAAAGAAGAACATGGAGGAACAGATGGATGTTTATAGACGTTTATAGTTTGAATCCTTTGATACAGTAATGCTGTAAACGCATGTAGTACATGCATTAAACTCTGTAAAAATACATATTTTCCCAAAACATGGGGCACATGCAGCATTGTTATCTTATTACTCTGTTACAACTTCATTAGAAGGGAAATAATTATTAGAGCAAAACTAGTGAAGTTAGCTATGAATCGTTGACATAAAATGAAGTTAGAATCTTCCACAGACATCATGGTTGAGTAAGGTATTGTTAAGTACAGTAACTTTAATATGCCTTGTTCAACAGCAGGAAATGAACACTTTTAGGAAAGGTTTTGGACAATATTACACATCTAGCCTCTTATATGTGCTGTAGAACAGGAAAAACTGGTGCAGAAAACTATAATTATTCAATCTGTTTTCATTATTAGTAGTATAATGTAGGAGAAACCTTACTGATGGACTCACCATTGTATTTCCTTAAGAGCACATATAGGATAATGAAGTTCACTATTCATGAAAGTAGTATAGGCTGTTTCTTTGTGTCTGTCAAAAGACAGGCTGTTTCACAACATATGGTGCATATTACTATGTCCTTTGTATCCTTCAATTGTTCTGTGAATATTCAAGTGAAAATATTTCCAGTAGAGATATATGACTTGGCTTACCTCTCAAAGATAGTAATACTGATGAAACTAGGAGATTGGGTTCCATATGAAAGGCATAGTCCTACACACTTCATTATTACGGTTACTACTACTTATGATGTGATAACACTATGTTGGCTGATTTTTAAATTGTTTCTTGGAATCCTAATTTCCACTCTTGTATAATTCCGTTTTGTTACTGTATTTTCTTTTTGTTTTCATAGTTTTGGACCCTTTCAATCAGGATGATAATTAACAAAGAGACAGTCCCTGCCCCTTCACTCTCCTCCCTCTAGACTTGTCCCTGGACAGGATTTGCCAGCTGGGCCTAAAGGTGGTGGAACATTCAAACATATTTTTCTGGAGCCAGAAGAGGAGACTGAGGCTTCATGACCCCACAACACTCAATCTCAAACTCAAGGGATTTTTTTTGTATGCCCTAACATGTCCTGAGGATGGGCTGGGCAATGACAAAGGCACACACCCATGGGAACATCTACCCATGACATTTTGACATTTATCTCTCTCACGATGTTAAAACACATTTTGTGAGACACTACTGCTACTCTATAGCCTTTGTAAATGACTAGCATTATGCTGGAAAAATCCATGCCTTTTCCTTGAGGTAAGCAAACTGGCCATTGGCTGCTTAAGCCTAGTTAGGAGTTAGTGACTGCCAACCACATGAAAGACAGCTCCCAGACTCACTCCCAGCCACAATTAACAGTATTAATGAGACTAACTTTACAAGGAGTCAGGTAGCCCACCTGCTGAAGGATCACATCCTGCATACACGGTATGGAGGGAATCCTGGGATAGTTGAGCACAGAAGCAAAAGTAAAAATAGCCTAAGGATTTGGGGGTTGGGAGGATCAATATGAAAAAATACATATTAAAAAATCTTTGAAATGTTGTATCTTCTATATTTTCCTGTAAATGTAACTTCTTGTTTCATTCATACAACTATTGATTCCACACAACAGAAATGAAACAATGAAAGCCTTATTTACGTAAATGTCCAGGAGTATCTCATACTATGAAATAAGAAATACTGCAAACAAATTCAATTTAAATAGGATGATTGTTTAGATTTTAAAGCATAAAAGAAACCCTTCAACCCAAAAATGCACATTTAACTCCAGAACCTAACCCATAATCATATTCAGACTTAAATTTGAATCACAATATAAAGAAATCTAACCCATTTTATACACATTTGTATTGGGTTATAAAATAAGTCACTCCTGATTCTTACTGGATATACATGATTAATTCTTCATTCCTTGACTTTAATTATAGTTATAAACAAATAATATTTGAATGTTTTGCTCACACAATTTTCTTTTTATTTTAGGGAACTTTCTCCTGGAAATGTATTCATAGAGTACTTCTCATTCTATGTAAAACAGTACATTTTTTAAACATGATAATTACACATGCTTGAGGTATAAAGTCAACAAAACACAAACTGGGAAAACATTTTTTCTTGCATGAATTTATAATTTGGGAACATTTTCAAAGATTTACATAAACTCTATGCACCGCCAATTTCAAGCTACCAAAATGCCCTTATTCCTGGATATGTGGGTATGTCAAAATGGCCTCTACAAAGGTGTGTATTGGCAGTAGGTAGGAAACCCCACAACTAAAACTGGAAGAAATCTAAGCCGCCTTCTTTTAAGACTTATTTAACTTTATGTCTAAGGTCAATGAAAAATACATTTCTTTAATAAATTAAGATAATCCTAAGTGTAAGTACTGGTTTATAGTGTGACAACGTCATGTTACTATAATTCTGACATTCTAAAGTTTTTATTACTATTTTACTTCTTAATTTTTAACTCTTTTTAATAGAGACAGCCAAAAGTTTAAAAGTATATAAATATTATTACAAGTACATTCTGCCACACATAGGAAATCTATATTTATATGTACATATTTTTATTATGTATCCTATTTTTTATTTCCTTATAGTTTTCTCTTCTAAAAGTAGCTTTTCTTTTTTTTTTTCCTATTGTGTTTAATATTGGGGTAACAATATATTAACTGTAATTTTACAGTTTAATTAAATCACATGCTTGATGATAATGTAACCATTTTGATTAGTGCCATGTATCAATGTACTCTACTGACATTTTAATACAAAATAAGGAAAGAAAGGTACACAGTCATTAGAAGGAGACATATACAAATAAATTATAATAGAAAAATATATGAAATTTAATGAAAGGAGGCATAACAGGGTAATGAAGGATGTCCCTAAGAGCCTCAAGGACATCCAGAGAGTAAGCATATTAAAATGAGTTACAAAACTGTGAGGAGACAGTTTACAGCTACATAGTGAATGGGTTATGGAAAATAAAAACAAGCTTGTTTGAATACATTTTGTTTTCTTACAGCAGGTATAGCAGGCCTTTTTTTGATCAGTAAAATGACTATTCAAATATGTTTGCCCACTGAAGTGGCATTTGACTTTTGTGATGTGGGTAATTTCACCATTAAAGGAGACTTGGGAGAGATATTGGACACTTCTTCTGAAGGATGGGAAATATGGTGCTGACTAAGCACCTTATTCATAAGGTAAAGGAATGTCAGATGTAAAACATTTAAGTACTCCATAGCTGACACCATTCTTTATTGACTGTACTTTGTTCAAACTTATTATTATTATTATTATTATTAAATATTTTATTGATTCTGTATTATAAAATTCAATTCTATACACATCAATTAAAAGAAGAAATTTCAAGCCTGCTACTTCTTTGTGTCACATTCAAATTGGATCTGCATAATACAGTAAAACTGCCACAACAGCAAAAAGACTGTGCAGTTTAAAAAAAAAAACATGCATATTCGCAGATGTAACCCTGGTATACATTTTCCAGAACCACTGGTGCTGTTTGGAAATAGGACACTGAGTTTACATATTTCAAACTTTGAAAAATAGATTTGTGTGCATAAAGTACACCACTGCAGTGAAGGATAGAAGAGAATACAGGCTTAGTTTTGCGTTACATTACAGTCTCTGAAAAATAATACAGAAAAAAAGCTGGAACTGATGTCCAAAACCTCTACTGTCAGGGTTTAGTGCTTTTATCTATAACTTATACTTCTCCAGCAAACAGAGAAAACAATCACATTTAAATAGCTTGCCATATTTTCAAAGGACAACCAGCCGATTTAGCAACAGTAACATTAATAATAAATAAGTAAGTACACAGAGAAGAACTAAAAGCTCACTGAGACATATTACAATACTAAATCCGTAAACCAATAAATGGTGAAATGCCATACAATGTGCTGAATCCTTGGGCAATTTATATTATAAAATTATACTGAAGGAATAACTATTAAAACCACAAACTGCTTATCTGAAACAACATAAATTGTAGCAGCAGTTGAATCAAGGGAATGTCACAACTGTGTTAATTTTAAATATAAACTATTAAATATATTACAAAAATATGCCCTAGTGCTCAACAGCCAATTAATATTAATGTGATCACTACATTTTGGATGCTGATCAGCCTTTAGCTTTAACTTCCACTAAAGCTACTTTACAGATTATCATAACTACTCAATAGACCCAAACCTTCATGCTGTCACTAAGGAAAAGGTCCTTGATGCTCTCTTTAAGGCCAAGAACACTGCATCAATGGGCCCAGACAATATCCCAGGATGCCTTCTAAATAGCATAAAACATGACCTATCAGGGCCTCTGAAATTACTATTTAACTGTAGCCTCTAAACAGGCTTTGTACCTCATGAATGGAGAACAGCAATAGTCATACCTCTGCACAAAGGTAGGCCATCTACAGACCCTGGAAACTACAAACAAATAATTCTCACTAGTCTTATATGTAAAGCCATGGAAAGAATTATCATGGAGATGATCAATTGTGATGTAATAAACCTCCAGACACTGGACCCAACCCAGTTTGGTTTCGTCAAGGGCCGATCATGTCTACTCAGCCTGGTGGACTTCTTTGAGAAGGTCACCAAAGCAATGGATGAGGGCAAAATGGTTCAAACTGCCTACCTTGACCTGGCCAAGGCATTTGACACAATATCCCACATGGGCATTGTTGACAAACTCATGAGGTTAGGTACAAACTCATATGTCACCCGGCGGATAGCCAACTGGCTCATAGACAGGACCCAGGAAGTTAGAATTGAGGGGTCCTCCTCAACAAAGACGCCAGTCACAACTGCAGTCCCTCAGGGATCAGTTCTTGGACCACTCCTTTTTGGCATTTACTTCTCTGAAGTCAATGCCAATGTCAGTGGTCTCTGGCTGACTAAATTTGCAGATGATTGCAAATTAGGAGCTGTCACTGAATCCCACACTGACACAAATGTTTTCCAGGAGGGGCTGACATGGACAAACAACTGGTGTCAGAGCCATGGACTAAAACTAAATGTCAAGAAATCCTTAATAGCATCCTTCAGGAAGTCATCCACCCCTGGTAACTATCATATTGACAACACACCACTTAGAGTTTACCCAGAAGTCAGGGACTTAGGGAAACACATAGATAGTAATCTAGCCTTTGACCATCACGTATCTACAGTACTGAGGAAATCATTCTATGTTGCACAACTTATAAACAAAGGTATGGCATCTAAGTCCAAGGAAGTCATTGTTCCACTGTATTCAGCATTCATCAGACTTATCACTGAGTACAGTGCCCCTTTGGTATGTACCTAACCAGGCATATGCAACAACTGGAACATCCACAAAGGTTCCTCACTAAAAGAATACAGTGCTTAAGTAAAATGACCTATGCAGACTGCCTCAAGGCTCTATCCTGTATTCTGTCTCCTATAAGCTTTTGGGGGAGATCTATGCCTGACATACTGGGCATTGTCAGACCCCACTATGATGGACCTCCTGCATATGCGCAAAAACCCAGCACCAGAATTACCATTCTAAAGACTTAAACCTTGCCTGTGACATAAATAGTACCTGCTGGACAGACATGTATGTATCCCAGGGACTACCCCAGCTCTGGAACGGGCTCCTCATCCATGTGAAGCAGAGTTCCTCCCTAACCTAACTCAAGTGCAGCTTGGTCAACTGGATACAGAACAGGAAATTCATCCCTGATATGGAACCTATGTCTCTAATGGACACAGGCAACCAGGCACTAGCTTATAAATATTTCATCTTCCAAGCCCCTGCTTACACTTATCAAGGGTATCTGAACTTGTCAGAGATTTGGGATGCATGGCTAGGCTTAAAAAGGCCCTTGTGGTCGTTAGCCTAGTAAACACCTATAAACCTATGAACTTATGACAAAACACAAAAAAAATCCCAAAATCTCGTACAACTTGGACTATGATTATACAAGGCATTACTCTTCTCCTGATGTTTCACATCATCAGTCTATTCATATCTTTTCTGCAACAATCATCATTTTCTGACACACAGCACCAATGGTAATCGAAATGGAGATTTGTTTTTTAAGGAACAGTGCAAGTATTATCCCTAAATTCTAAATGGTCTTCCAGATTATTGGTAAAAGAAGAAAAATACTCACAGAAAGTGCAAATACCATTCCTCTCCAGTATGAGGATTATAGAGTTGAATTTCCTCCAATAAGCCAACTACCAAGGCCTTATTAATAAAGCCGAAGATGGAAGTCATAGAGAGGGGGCAAGAAAGAGGAAACACCTAGACAGCTGCAGAGCATGCAAATGAATTTTTCTGCTTATACTTAAAGTTTTATAGGGTTTACCATAAGTTAGAAGCATTTATTTTCGATGAGCTTCTCATTTGTTCTCTCTGTAAGGGTAAACCTGTTGAAAACAATTTCTTAGTTAAAGCTATTTATTAATAAACTCACCATCTCTGCAAATGTCAAATATGGGTATGTTTAAATGAAGAGTCTATTCAATCTCCCTTTGACCTCTACCTTATGTACTTTTCAGCAGGCAGGTGAAGATGTTAGGCATCTGCTGATCTGACCTTCACCCCTCCAGACAATCTTCTTCTTCTTCTTTCGGCTTTTCCTGGTTAGGGGTCGCCACAGCGGATCACCTGTCCGCTCATGATTGGCAGTGGAGTTTTACAGTGTCGAGTTGCCAGCCCAGTGCCCAACCTTCCACAGAAGGCACACACATGCACACACTCACCTAGGGCCAATTTAGAGTGTCCAATCCACGCCCCCAGACAATAAAAGCAGATATTACAACATGAATGCAGTACTTAAAACCGCTTTAAGACAGTTAAAGACAATGTCTTAGTTAATGCTTTATGAAGGCAGACGGGGGGGGGGTGGTAAGCATGGACAAAACAAAATATGTAAGGACATGTTTCAACTTCTTTCTGATGACACCAATTACAAAGAAATAACTCCGTGTTGCATTAATACAATTCATAAGGGTATTGGTGATGTCTTCGTGGATTTATCGATTTAAAGGTATACTGAACCTGCTGTGTGGATTTTTACACGTGAAATTTCCTAGCACAGGCATTATTTTTGCCATAACCATGATTCATAAATCTGCACTTAATTTCTCCTTTTGTTTGAGAGTAGCTAGTGCTGGCAGTAACACAGAAATTACGACTTTGCTTCTGGGCTCTGAACAATCCTGTTGCCTCTAAAATGCCATCTTTTACCAAAGTCTATTTGCGCTTTTTGGAGAAATTAGCCAAATTTAAATAAGGTTGTGATTTATTAATGGCTACTGTTTGTTTAAAGTGACAGTACAATGGCTTTCCCCATAAACATAAATTAGTAATGGCTAGATGCTTATTTCTGTCAAATTACAGTAGATGATTATAACTGGATCACCAATTGTAATCTGTTTATGTGTTCGAGACATGAATGCCAAGAAATTCATCATGAGAGTAAAGCTCAAGAATGAAAGCTTGGCATCCATGTTGAGAACACATGATGAAGAGCTATGATTGGAGACCCAATCATAATCGTTTGTAGTAATGGAGTTTTAAAGTGCTTTGCCGGCTTTCAGAGCTGTAAATCACTTGGCAAGCACAGTCAGAAAAACAGTAAGACAGTCTGTTGTGCTTCAAAAAAGTCAGGGACTCATTATTGGCACAAACAGCAGGCAGAAACAAATTTGTTTTTTATTCTGCTGCTGTTATATGCTGGCCAGTACTGACAGATTTAAGTGCCTAGACTTATACCCAGTCTTAACAAGTGAAGCAAGAGGTACTTAACATTTGTTAAGATTGGGTTTTGTGCAACAGAGATGTTTAATTGATTTGTGTTTTTTTTTTCAAATATTGAACGGTAATCACCATGCACTAGAAAGATAACACTGCATGCTATCTGACCTTGTTTTGGCTAACATTTTTTTTTTTTGAGAAAATACTTTAAACAAGTGGAAGACACAGCACTATGGACCTCTGCAGCTCCCACCTTCCCCAATTTGCTGTTCAGTCAGTGGGAGCAAGATATGTCATATAAGATTTCCCTGTTTTAGAAAGTATTCTGCAGATGTTTTAGAATGTATTATACAGATGCTTATTTTGTAGTAGGAACTGCTGCACTTTTGACTGAAAATCGGTTAACATGACTACTAAAATAAAATAATCCAAATATCTCCAAGATGATCTACAAAAATATTCGTATGGTGTAGTAATAATGGCCCTAATGTCAGTACATGTACCATTATGAGACTTTGGTAAAAAGACTATAAAATGTTCAAATCCTAGAAAGAATCATCACTAAAGACACAATGACAATGGTGGTTAAAAAAACTTTGACCAGCGTTTATCTGTTGATGTTGATACCTGAAACAAGATAAAAAGTACACTTTTTGTAAGTATATTTATCAAGCAAACTATTCATAAAGACTTTAGGAACAGACATTATATTCTTATATTCTGTTTCTTATATAATATTACTAAGTGATGATATCTGGCCCCATTCTGTTTTAATGTCTATCCTTGGAATGTAGTGATAGGGGTAATAACACACCTGGAACCTATTTGTAAACATAGATATCAATAACAGAAAAGGTAGTGACTTTCAAAATTATGGAATACACTTCGCCATACAGTCGGAAGAAGTGCATGTGGAAAAAAGAAACCATCAAACTGGTGTTATGGCACTCATATCTAAAGGCCAACAGGTTATAAGCTTGACAAAGAAACTTATGAACCTAAGAATCAAATGTACTTAGAGAGAGAAAACAGAATATAGTCTCTTGCAGTACTCAGGAGTATACATAAGGAAATGAATATTTCAGTAGTGAAGTTTTAGAACAAACCAATTTATGTTTGTATTTATATTGTATTTATGTTTGTATGGCATAGTTGACATCTTTCTGTGTTTGTAGCCATCTGTGTGCAGACTTCTATTTTAAATATTAGATTACTACATGCACGTCCTGTGTTGGAGAACAACAGGAAGAACAGAACAATTTTGTATTAAACAAAAGGATAATTGCTTTATTTTGCAGATGTTAATTAAGCTATTTTTCAGCAGATGACTATACAGTAATAGTATCACTTTCTCTCTGAATTTAATGAGCTCCCTCTGACAAAACAGGCTGTACAGTCTGTATAAATATTTTGTTGTGTACTTCTTAATTAGTTTAGCAGAACATATTATTGAGGTTCAAAGGGAAAAAAAAAAAACACTAAGATTATGTACATTACATTAAATCAAACTAGGTTTTCTGCCCTACTGTGTGATGACTAGAAGGGAGATACCTAATAGCTGAATTTTAACTGGGTCTGACAAGGTTTACCATTTTTCTCATGGGACATAGGATATGATACAGTTCTTGCCTACTTTGTGTCGCTTGTGAGGTGAGCACCGTGCCTGCTTGTGGCACACCTACAGACAAAACTTTTTAGTGATTCAGATAATTCTAATTTTACAACAGTTGTCATCACCTGTCTGCTTGAGTTATTTTTGCAGGAATCCAAGCTTGATACATGTAAAACAAACCAAAGCAACTGAATGCATGACAGAAGAGACCAATGTTTCTAGCGTATTCTCAGTTTAATATCAGCTTTTGTCCTCAGACTTTATCAAGAATGTAAAAAAATACAAAACACACATTTATATACTTCAAGTTAAAACCATTCCATCCAAGAAGAATGCAAAAACAATCAATTAAAGTTGTAGTTTTATTAACCTTTTAAGCAATAGCAAGTCTGTGTTCTTTGAGAAAACACTTTATATTAATGTGGTCATTTAGACCAGGGGGGTTGTCAACAGCTAATTTTATTTACCAACAAGTTTCTCTTCTTTTAACAATATTTTTATAGTTGCCACCCCTCTGGTCTTCTCGATCTGATTCCACCACAGCAAACAAAAACTTTTTGAACTGTAAACATTTCTCTGAATGTCTATAAAGAGCACTTCTAGTGTTTTTAGTTTTAATAGCATAACAATGTTCTTTTATCCTTTTGCCCTAGTGGTAGTGGTCATATAGAAGCATGGGAACCCTGAGCAGAGAGCTATGAATATAACACAATTGCTGTTACAGGTATATCTATTTTTTGCCCACAAAATGTAAGCAGAATGTGACAGAAAAATATAAGGTCCTTCATTGATATATCTACAAGCTGTACAATTATGACATTTATAAGTACCCTGTCGCTTTTGTGTAAATAGTGGGGAATGTATGTGGAATTCCTTTCAAACAAGTCTTTAATACACTGACTTTTCCTGTACACAACTGCAGGAACCTCTCCTACTACACTAGAGATGTCACTATTCCTAGCAATAATTTTCCAGTTATTATGTATAATATTTTTGGCAGTTTCACTGTCATATCCAAACAAAATGTGGGTGTTATGTTCTACTGCCGTTCATCTGTGCTGTGTACTAAAGACCCAGTAATCCTTTTTGGAGACTCCATATATCAAAATAGGACCAAATTGTGTTTTACGTTTTAATCGTCTCTCTTCCAACAGTATGCAATAAAAGCTCTTTATCATATCCTCTAGCTAAAAACAAAGAAGTAATAACCGCAGTCTCCTTTTCAAAATCTATATCTATACTGCTCATTCTAGAGGCCCGAATGAATTGGCCCCTAGGAATGCTCTTCTTCATACATGTTGGATGGTGATTCCTATAGTGTAAATAGTGGTTTGTAAAGGTACTTTTGCAATGTATACAGCTATGAAATCTTGAGGTAGTACTATCATACCACAATTCCACATCCAAAAAACTTACTTCTTTTGTCACACTTCCCCTAGAACAAACTGTAAAAAAGATGTGCTAGAATTCAAACCATCTAGAAAGACTTGATGACTTCCTGTTTCACCTTGAAGGACGAAAAACAAATTGTCCACAAATCTTTTGTAATATAAAATGTTATGAGAGTTTGATGAAATTAGACAGAATCTCTAGCTCCACCAACCAAGAACTAAACTTGAAAATGTAAGAGCCACTGTTACCCATAAGTATCACTAGGGTAATATTTTGATGCCTCAGTAAATTCTTTGCAGCTGTTCAAAAAATCTCGAGAGTCCCTTATATATGATGAAAGTTGTTGAACTAAGGGATTTATTACTGAGTCTAAAAATAAAAACATACCCTCAGTACTGTTTCCTGAAGCTGACACTATATGCCTAAAAGGGGGAGATGTTGGAAGCTTATGAATTTTTGGCATACCAAAAAGTACTCCTAGCCTTGGATATTCTATAACAAGAAAACTATACAGTTCCATAGTAATGCCTCCATTAAGTACCATGTCATAAAGACAGTCTCTGATATAAGAATAACTTTTCTGTACTTCACATTCATTGGCCACTGCATATTCTTCTGCATTGCTAAGTATGTCTTCAATAGCAGTATTATATTGTACCCACATTCATAATTACCAGTCCTCCCCCTTGTCAGCTTTCATAAATCTTACCATTTTGTTATATTTTAGTTCTTGCAATGCTTGCATTTGCTCTGGGCTTAAGTTAAAAAAGCAGGTTTACTCACTCTTTTAGAAAGAGCTTGTCATCTCATTTTCACAAAAAAGTTTCAAATGTCTTTATAGTATTGTGTAATACTGGGTTAGAAACGGAAGGTTTTCTAACAGCACTCTACATGAATGTCTTTCAAAATATATTCCAAATTAAGTTTCCTAGAAAAAAAGTTTAAATTCTATTAAGCTATGAATAACATCAGCGCTGTGGCTAGGAATGAAGCTAAAACCATATTCTAGCTCTTGTAGATGGTGTCATTTAATATTACATCAAACAAACTGTAAATTTTAGTGCTAAAACTCACATTATGCCCATTCTTTATCATTTCTTCCTTGTTGTTATTCTACTGTGTTGTAGTAAATTTTCCTCCGCACCTGACCACAGTTTTGTTTTTGCTTCAGATTCACTTTCTTCTGTACAAGGAATGGAACTGGGGGAATAAAGTGACAGTTCTGGAATTTCAACACTGGAAACTTGAAAGTGGGGAAAATCTGTTGTTTCACCATCACTGTGGTTCTTTCCTGCATGATCCATGGAATTAATGAACTGTGTGACATCACTTCCACTGCTCTCATTGTGAAGTTTTAAAGTAACCACGACATTCTTGTTGCATTAGAGCTAGTAGTATTTGCAGAAACAGTACATTTCTGGATTGTAAATGTAAACTTCTTTTTAACAGGAAAAATATAAGCTGTAATATTCTCATAACCAGAAATGTGTCAATTTCCTTTTGTTTCCTTAGAGCTATAGTTTTCTCAAACCAGTCTAATGAATCCAGTAAACTTTCATAGTCCATTTTAAATTCAGTATATGTATTGGTCATTTCTTTTACCCTGGTGTCCAGTTGTTCTAGTTGGTCTCTCATAGTATAATTTAAATACTAACACTTTGAGAAAATCTAACCAAACATTATTAAAAAATTCTACTAATTTTTTAAAAAAAGGTGCTATCCATAAGTACACCATTAGGTGCTTTAAAACTTCTTAAGCCCTTGTGACGTCCGTGCACTGGCCCAGCAATCAAGGAGCCTCAATCCTCACCACTAACACCACTGAGGGACATCCATATAGGGAAAGGATAATAAATACACACACAGTAAAGTACAATTTCCCTTAAGAGCACACAGAGATAGCAGTCAGTCTGGGACTGGTTTCTCCCTTTCTCTCCAGGTCCCGAATAAGACTCCCCACTGGCACAGCTATAGGGTGCAGATCTCAGCCTAGTGGGCAAGCTAAAACCTCCAGCACCCTCTCTGTCCAAACAGTGCTTCGTGTCCATGCCCAAGTAGCTGACACACACACACTTTGAGATAAGAGTTTATACAACCACAACAATACTCCTGGGGAAGGCTGGCACAGGTTCTCCAGCTGTGCTCCTTTTCTGCCCAGTCTAAAAGGTAGTACCAGCTGCCACCACCCAATAATATCAAAGGTGTCCAATTATTACTGTGCAGTATATTATTATCCAAATGGTAAGTGTGACTGAACAGTCAAGTTTTATTAGACTGACTTGGTACAGTATCACTATATACGTACAATGTACTCTAGAGCTTAAATTAACTCTACATAAAACAGTCACAGTTGAAAGGTTTAAAATATTTAATAATAAATAATAAAAACACAAGACAATACTTCTTACTACACAGTGCTAGTCAGGAGTTCAGAGATCACAGAGAAATACTTAAAATAATACCGTAGAAAAGTTCTGACATCAACACAGAAAAACACTTAGTCTAATCTTCCTAATTCCTAGCTATTTCTAAGAGAAAACACAGTTCTAAATAACTTACATACAGAGTAAAGCAGTGCTAGTGATGTTGGATGTTCTCAAAACAAAATGCTCAGACCTCTCTGATTCTCTCTCTTTAAATTGATAATACAGAGCTGCATCACATGACATCATTCTTCACACTTCTCTGGTGTTCTCAGGCTAACAGAAACTACATTTACATTCTTTACACCTGGTCAGAAACCAGAGTAATAAAGGACATTTAAACATGCAAATTCTAGCCATTAACTCTGGCCTTAAAACAATAGGCAGGATGCCTCCCTCTAGACATATCGACTCCAAATTTTGACATCAAAGACAGTCATGAAATGCTTGACTTAGCTTTCTTACAGTAGAGTGCACTGTTGTTACATTTTTGCAGTTCAATATCCAATGCAGTCGTTTCACATTTAAGAGAACAAGCCAATGGCTTACATTAATATTTACAAATGACAGAATTATCTACAGAATTCTATCTGGCTAGGCTGGCAGCCTTCAGCTATCTTCATACATCTCCCCACCCCCCTGGAGAACTCAAGCTAGTTTTTCAAGTGACCCTTGAGATATGTTGCTTCAGAGGGTTAGGTCTATCTGAGTATACCTTACCCCATTCCCTGTCTTGAGAGCCCATTTGCATTGGCATTGCTAACCCCACTGTGGTGCTGTACTGACATATCATATCCTTGCAAACCTAGACAACATCTTAGCAACTTGGCATTTTGTTGCCTGGCTTTCTTCTTCCGTGTCTAGTCTGTGAGGGGCGCAGCTATGGTACTATAACTGGGAACAAACGTTCTGTAATACCCTGCTGTCCCTAAGAATGTCCTCACCTGCTTTTTGGTAACAGATGGAGGCCATGCCTGAATGGCTTCTATTTTGGCAGGTTCTAGCCTGATCTTACCACTCCCCACTCTATGTCCCAAGTAGGAGACCTCTGGCATACCCACCTGACATTTGCTTGTCTTAATGGTCAACCCTGCCCTCTGTAGTCTGCCCAGCACCTCCCAGACATGTTGAAGGTGCTCTTGCCAGCAATGTCTGTGGATGGCAATGTCATCTAGGTAAGCAAGGGCAAACCCTCCTGCTCCTGCTAGGATATGATCTACCAGCCTCTGGAAAGTTGCTGGGGCCTTTTCATCCCAAAGGGCAGCTTTGTGAACTTGTACAAGCAAAAAGGAGTCACAAAGGCTGACCTCTCTCTAGCAATGGGAGTCTCTCTCTAGCACCTGTCAGTTGGTAAGATCAATGGTTGTAAGATACTTAGACCCAACCAGCTGCTCTAGGGCCTCATCTGTCCTAGGCATGGGGTAAGCAATCTGACTCAGTGTGACTATTTAATTTCCTGTAGTCTACACAAAACCTGGTGCTGCCATCCTTCTTTGGCACCAGTACCACTGGGGAGGCCCAGGGACTGTTGGACTCAAATTACCCCTAGTTCCAACATTTCCTGTATCTCCTCCCTCAGAGTCTGTTTAACTCTCTTAGGCACCTTATAAAGGGCCTGCCTAATAGGTCTTTGGGGTCCTGTATCCACCTGGTGCTGCACCAGGTGGGTGCACCCTGGTTTCCCAGTGAACACATCCCCAAACTCCTGTAACACTGCTCGGATTTTTTGAACCTGGGTAGGAGATAGCTGCTGGGACATTGCTATCCCTTCCACTGAAGTGTCAGTATGAGCCACACTGAGGAGATCAGTCACCCAATCTCCCTCAGACTCCTCCTGCAATCCACTACAAATACTCAGCACAAGGGCCTCCCTATCATGGTAAGGTTTCATCATGTTAACATGGTACAATTTGTGCCTCTGCCTCTGGCCTAGCAGTTCCACCATGTAGTTAACATCAGTTACCTTCCATTCCACCTTGTAGGCCCATCCCAAGCTGCTTGCAGCTTGTTGTGTCCGACAGGAATGAGAACCATTACCTGCTGCCCCACAGCATAATCTCTAGCTTGAGTCTTGTCATACCACAACTTTTTTCTGTTGTTGAGCTTCTGCCAGGTTCTCCTGGGCCAAGCCCATGAGTTCCCTGAGCCTTGTCCTGACGTTTCGGACATATGCCACAACAGACTCATTGTGACATTCACATTCACCTTCTCACTCATCTCGAATTAAATCTAGAGTTCCCCTAATCCTATGCCTATACAGCAACTCAAAGGGTGATTAACCTGTGTATTCCTGGGGAACCTCTCTGTAAGTAAACAACAGATGGGGAAAATATTTGTCCCACTCCCTCTTAAACTGGTCTGCAAATGCCCATCGCATGGACTTGATTGTAGAGTTTAACCGCTCAACAAGACCATTAGTCTGGGGATGGTCTTGTTCACCGCACAGTACTTCCACAGACAAGCCAGCAGGTCTGACATGAAATTGGCACCTCTGTCAGTCAGTATTTCTTTTGGGAAACCTACCCTGCCGAAAATCTCTAACAAAGCATTTGCCACCTTTTCTGCCTCAGTGGAGGACAGAGCCACTGCCTCGGGGTGTCGTGTAGCATAATCCACTACCACTAGGATATACTTTTTTCCCTGTGGAACTTGGGGTACTCAGAGGCCCCACAATATCCATAGCTACCCTCTGAAATGGCTCCTCAATCACAGGCCAAGGCATCAAAGGAGCTCTCACCTTGTCTCCTGCCTTGCCTACCTTTTGGCACTGCTCACAGGTCCTGCAGTACCCTGTTATATCTCTGGAAATTCTAGCCCAATAGAAGTTCTGCATAATGTCTCTTTGTACGTTTTATGTCCATATCACCTGCAAAGGGAATATCATGGGCTAAGGCTGGAAGCGCCAGATGGTAGGCTTTAGGAACTACCAACTGCTGTACCCTCTCACCTTCTAGCCCTCCCTCAGGGGTTCACACTCTCTATACAGTAACCCTTTGTCCCAGTATAAATATTCACCCTTCCCCTGAAAATCAGGTGCCTCACTAGCTAGCTGCCTCAGGCGTTGCAATGCAGTGTCTGAGAGCTGAGCCTGTCTCAGCTCTCTCTTTGTAACCCTTCCCAGCTTCCCTTTCACAGGAAGTCTGGCATCCTCTGACAGTGGTGCCTCACTGTCAGCCTGGGTACTACTACTCACCTCTAGCTTTGCAGTCACTCTGTCCAAGGGAACATCAGTACCCTCAAGCAGCTGTGGCTCACCTTCAGTTTCACTGCTACAGAGTAGCTCCCTCCCTGAAGTAACCACCTCCCAGTCCTGGCTGTAAGTATGCAGTCTGTCTGGATCTCCCCCAGGCTACCAGACCCACATGCTTGTCTCCTAGCCTGACTGCGTGAACTGCATAAACATATGGTACTGCCTCATCCAACTCCTTCCCTATCAGGACATCTGCAGGATGGTAGTTTGGTACCCCTGTTGTCTCAAGACAACCTACTATTGGCATTTTGTCTTTCCCACTTACTGGCTCTCTCACCTTTTGTTCCCAACCTTGCTTCTGTGGAAATCTGTATGCCACATGGCCCCACTGGTTGCATTCAAAACATTTAACCCTAGGTCCTGGACGTGTACCTGGACTAGTGGCTTCCCCTGCTACTGGCAGATTCTGTTGGGGCACTCTTTGCTGCCCACCATGGGTTCCTTTAGACCCATGAGCAGTACTGAGAGCCCCTTTCCTGTGCAGGGATGCCCTGCTTGCTAGGTATAGGTCTCCCTTCTTCCCCAACTCAGCTGAAGTAGCACATTGTCTATCAGCTAACTAGATCCTCATGTCCTCAAGCAAAGTGATAAGGGCTTGTTCTCTTACCAAAAGGTCTGCCAGCACTTCAGAAGTGGTGACGAGACATCCACTCACCCACCTATGAAAATTAAGTGCTCAGTTCAGCAACATATTCACACAAACTTTCATCTGCCTTGCGTCTATGCTCACGAAACTTTTTCCTATACGTTTCAGGTGTTAGCTTAAAACATTCTAACAAGTAATTTTTAACAGCAGTATAATCAAAATATTCACAATCAGCAAGGTTACACAACACAGTTACAGCTTTACCATGGAGTAAGGGGGTCAGGAACCGTACCCAGAGCCTTTGTTCAACATCATACTGTTTACATACTCTCTCAAACATATAAAGGAAACTATCAAAATTATCCCCCTCTTTATACTGCAGAAGAAATTTACTGACTTTTTGTGCTTCTGGGGTCCAGTTCTCCCTTCCCCATTACCTCCATGACTCTGTCAAAGAGTCAGCATCTCCCTCTCATGCTGCCTCTGCCTCTCCTTTTCCTCAGCTTCCAGACATAGCAGTTTCTCATTCTCCTCAGCCTGATGACATCACAGTCTCTCAGTTGCTTCTATTTCCAAATGCCTGGACTCCAACGCAAGTTTCTTTAGCTCCAGATGGATTTTTAAGTCCTCTACAGAAGGTTGAGCTGTCCATTCCTGAGGGTGGTACATCTCCACTGCCAATCTGATTGTCCTCCTGGTTGCTGTTTTCTGATGCAGCTGTGACCAAAGCTGCAATCATGTTTGCCTTAGTTAGGTTTCCATGCACCAGTCCCCTATCCTGGCACATCTCAGCCATCTGGCTCCTTGTCAGCTTTCCATACTCCTCTGCTGACATGCTGCCTGTTCTCCCTGACTAACTAAGCTAACAAAATAAATAAACCAATTGTGATCCGAACTCTGAGTATTCATTGCATGGCTGATTTAGAGTACAAAACACCTTCAGTGATCACTGTACACAAGCTACAGGACTTCACTCTACCCACACCACGACAAGCCAATTAGTATTTGCCAACCAATTAATATGTGGTGTGAATATCCCACCACTGCCAAACAATTAATATGTGATGCCCGTGCATTGGCCCAGCAATCAAGAAGCCTCAATCCTCACCACTAACAGCAGTGAGGGGCATCCATATAGGGAAAGGATAATAAATACACACACAGTAAAGTAAAATTTCTCTTAGCACAGAGATTTCACAGTCAGTCTGGGGCTGGTTTCCCTTTTTCTCTCTAGGTCCCCAATAAGACTCCCCACTGGCACAGCTATAGGGTCCAGATCTCAGCCTAGTGGGCAAGCTAAAGCCTCCAGCACCCTCTCTGTCCAACCAGTGTGTCATGGCCCTGCCCAAGTAGCTGACACACACACTTTGAGATAAGAGTTATATACAACCACACAGACACTCCTGGGGAAGGCTGGCACAGGTTCTCCAGCTGTGCCCCTTTTCTCCCCAGTCTAAAATGTAGTACCAGCTGCCACCAACCACTAATATCAGCTACTCAAAGGTCCTTCTCTGAAAGGGTGTCCAATTATTACTGTGCAATATTATTATCCAAATGGTAAGAGTGACTGAACAGACAAGGCTTATTAGAGTGACTTGGTACAGTATCACTATATACATGCAAGCTTAAATTAACTCTGCATAAAACAGCCACAGTTGAAAGGTTTAAAAATATTTAATAATAAATAATAAAAACACAATATAATACTTCTTACTACACAGTGCTAGTCAAGAGTTCAGAGATCACAGAGAAATACTTAAAATAATACCGTAGAAAATTCTGACATCAACACAGAAAATCACTTAGAAATATCTAGGAATTAGGAAGATTAGACTAAGAGAAAACACAGTTCTAAATAACTTACATATAGAGCAAAGCAGTGCTTGTGATGTTGGATGTTCTCAAGACAAAATGCTCAGAGCTCTCTGATTTTCTCTCTTTAAACTGATAACACAGAGCTACTTCACATGACATCATTCTTCACACTTCTCTGGTGTTCCCAGGCTAACAGAAACTACATTTACAGTCTTAACACCTGGTCAGAAACCAGAGCAATAGAAGACATTTATAAATGCAAATTCTAGCCATTAACTCTGCTCTTAAAACAATAGGCAGGATGCCTACCTCTAGACATATCGGCTCTGAATTTTGACATCAAAGCCAGTCATGAAATGCTTGACTTAGCTTTCTTACAGCAAAGTGCACTACTGTTACTTTTTTGCAGTCAATATCGAATGCAGTCTTTTCACATTTAAGAGAACAAGCTTGTGGCTTACATTAATATTTACAAATGACAGAATTATGTACAGAATTCTATCTGGCTAGGCTGGCAGCCTTCACCTATCTTCACAGCCCTTTGGTACAATTTTTAATTGATAGCAATGTGAACAATATTTGATTTTGATAAGGGTTGCTCAATATTTTGAGCCCCCTTTCTAAGTCATTTAACAGTATCTTTAAATTTTGTCTTACCAAAACTGTAGGTCCCCTCCATATTCAGAACATTTGGTGAAAGGGTCGTTGTTCAGTACTCGGGCAAAATTCTTGAAGGACAAGTGTTCACTTCTACTTTCACCGACAGAAAAATTGACCACAGTTTTTTCAACATCCGAAGAATCAATCACCTCATAAGGAACATCAGACTTGCCTTGATTTCTACCACCATAGTCCTTGGTTAAAGCTGCACGTGATCTCTGCATTTTAGAAAACATAGCCAAATCTTCCACTGTTTTAGCTTGGCTGTCGGGTACCAAATGTACTGACAAATTTAAAAGTTCATCTTCTGTCATGCCTGCCATCTGGCTTTTTCAGTATAAAATAAAATAAAACCAAACTTGATATGTGTGCCAAATTTGCTTTTACATGTGGCATATTGTATTTCATCCTTTAGCCTGTAAGCACTCAATGTTATCAAGTGCAACAACATCATAACATTAAGAAGCACAACAGCTTCCTGTTTTAGGTTTGCAGAATTCTAACCGGATTATCTACATAGATGCTTGTACTATACCACATAATGTACTTGATAGCAGCCAATTCATTAACGAAGCCCCTAGTTTTCAATGATACTCTCAGCTGGCTTAGTGTTTACAAATATAAACTAACCAGCATTTTATTTGTACTATGTGGCTGACATGCCAAGTGTTGATATACATTGACCCGTTAATGCTCATTTTAAACTGTATCCCAGAACTGCTAAAACTAGTCACTCACTATACTTTACTTAAATTTGAAATATGCTGCTGATCTGTAAATTCTGCAGTCTTGATTAACAATTTTTTTTTAACCTTCTTTTCTGTCTGCTATCTTCTGTTTTCAAGAACAGACACCTAAGTCCATAGGTCTCACTAAGGTCAAGCTGTCATAGTCATGGTCTTTGTGCAAATGGATAGTAGGAGGTTGTTTTCCTGATGTTTGGATGTGCCTGGCATAAAACTAACAGAAGTCTTTCCCTTTTTAATGACAGTGTTGCATGCTTATGATGTTTTTTCTGGGTCATCCATTCTTCTGAGGTAAGTTAACTTTTGTTGCTCTCACTTCCAAAGTTATGCATTATGGAGTGTGTCCTACAGAGATGTGGCTGGGCCCAACACACCCCCATTATAACTCCTTCCTTACATATCACTCTGTGCAATAAACATCTGTTAGCACTCTCTTATTTGGACTAACCTAACCCCACCTAATTAAAAGCACTGCACTACATTTACCCAGCAGTACTCAAAAATATAATTTTTGTAAAAGTACTACCAGGCTTTATAATGTTAGCACATCAGCTGTTTTTTTTAATAGCTGTCTTCACACCAGTACTAAGCATATTTCCTATTTACTTACTGCACTATGAAAATACATAATGTAATCATGTATAATCCAAAAATAAGCAGGAAACCCAGTGATGATGTAAACCACAATAAAATCGGGAAAAAAAAAACAGCAGCTGAACGACCATGAAACTTTAAGTAAAACCTAAAGATTGCAAACAGCCACAGTTTAGTGCTTTCATCTTACAGAAAAAACATCTTCAGAACCGTGAAACTGGAAGTGAGAACAGCATTTAAAACATATTCATGAACACCCCCCCCCCAAAATAAAAACACTAAGGCAGAGGGCATAAACCACAAAAAAAAAAAAAAAACAGGAAAATCCTAAATAGTATTGGAAAACAGTGAAATATAACATAAACAACACTATTTACAACCTGAAAGCCCTCATTTTTAGTTCACTGGTAATGGAAATACTTTCATTAATCACTGACAAGTGTGTGACATCTCATCTAAATTGCCACAACATTTCACAATGCAATAATTTGTTCTTCCAGTCCCTGTGTAGGCAGCTGCTTGCACTTGCTCCAAAATAAAAAAACTTACATCTTTTAAAGTCTACACAGAATAGGGAATGCCTGGCAAGAGCATTCTTGTTGTCAGACTTCTGTACACTATAAACATGCTGATAAATCCTTTTATTGAAGGCATTGTCAGTTTTACCCACATAGAACACTTGACATTGAGTACAGACTGCAAAGTATACCTCTCTTTTAGAGCAGCAATAAAACCTGCCCCCTTTTGCAAATTCATAATGATTTCCATTTAGGGTCCAGTATAGTTATTCTCAATGTATCAACACTGGGGACATCTCCCACATTTCAAAGTCACCGGAAACCTGGACACAAAATTAAAACAATAGCTCGCCAATAAATTTTTGATATTGGTTTCCCTTTTGTATGTAAATGTGGTCTGGGTATTAGCAAACTGTTGGGTCCCTTTGTCACAAGAAAGGACATGTCAGTTATTGCAAATAATTTGCAGGATATTCTTGGCATCAAGAGAATATTGAAGAACCATGTTCTTTTGGCCAGTGAATTTTTTCATGTCCTCCTTGTTAAACACAGTAGAGTTCACCAGGCTACCTTTTATGATAACTGCATACCACGCTGTTGTCCCTTCCCACACCTCAGCTTGAACACTGTTCAAAAGGGAGATGGGATATCCTTGGTTTAAAAACATCCTCTTAAGCACCAAGAATTCATCTAAACATATGGCATCATTGGACGTCAATCTAGAAACCTTGATGAATTGACTTTTATTAATTAATTAATTTATTTATTTATTTTACATTTGTTGACTGAGTTTGTCCGACTGAGCTAAGTAGCCCTTTTTCAATGGAGGCCCAGGGAGAAAAGCTCCACATGTTCTACAAATTATAATTTACAAAAATAAGTAAACAATCAACAACTGGTTTACAGAAAATATTCAAAGAAACATACAGAAAAAACAAGGATTTACTACAGTAAACTAATCATTATGTCTGTCAGATTGGTATATTGAAGATTTACCCACAGTTGGCATGGTTTAATCATGAGGGTGAAGCCCGAGTGATTAAATAAAGCCAACCATGGGTAAATTTCAATATACCACAACCACGGAGTCGGTTATTGCTATTATACAATGACATTATTTATGGAAAAAAATACTTACTTTTCTTAAATAATGTCTTTGTATAATGGCACATTACTGTTCTTCCGCCGGTGATGGTATACTGCTTCCTTGTGTTGATGTACTGCGCATGCGTATGGCACTTGCATTGCAACGCATACCCAGTACATCAATGCTTTGAAACTGAAGCAAATGAGAAAAGAAAGTCTCCATTGCTCTGTTTTTTTTTTTTTTTTATTTATTGAAAAAAAAAAAAAAAAAGGTTTTGGACACTTTATACCGACAGAAGAAAGTCTGGACGACTGGACCTTTTTCTGGCCAGTCAGCGTGCACATTTTGGAATATTACTGGGGAGGGTCATTGTATAATTTGTTACAACTCACAATCTTGGTATAGAATGACAAAGTTAAATGTTGATAGACTCTAAACAGTTCATTGATTATGCACTAGAAAATAAGATACAGAAATTTTAAACAAGTACTTAGCTGCTGGCTACGTGATCTAATAACCAATTGCAGTGTTGACTCACTAGATATGAAAAGGAAGGCTTACAGGAGATTGGATCTAAAGACTGGTTTGGTACCCATCTGTTAGATCAAATAGACTGATGAAATAGAACCTTGGCTAACTGTCCATGCTTGATATTCAAATGCTCTTCAAAATGCTGCATCAAAGATGACGTTTAATTAAAAATCAAAGGACGTAAAGTAATGAAAAAGACAGGATGATGCTGACAGTCAAAAGTAGGCAGCCACAGTACTATTGTAAACTGACGTGTATAAATAAATCCCTCAAAAAATGATCCTCACATCTATATAAATGACATCAGGGAGGTGAAAGCCTTAAGTACAGAATAAAATCAAGCAGCACGGCAGTCTCCTTTCTGGCCATTCTGGATATGATAAATTAGATAATAATAATATCAACTTATACTGATGCAGATACATTAGTAACGTGAGAAAGGTAAAGATATGCGGACAAATGTATCTTTTTCAGTTTCTGGGTCTGGTTCTCTTTTAATCAAGTCACTTATACACTTTTGTTTTTAGTTTTAGTATCAGTCAAAAGTAGCTCTATCTAAGTAGAGCAAAACAACTCACCAGTATATAAAAGTGTGTGACTAATTAAACAAAATAAGTTCCTTGAGACATTTTTTGATTTAGTGCAGTTGTATACATCCTCTGTGCTTGAGTCCAGTTTTTACAGTTTTTCTTGGTTTTGCACAGAAATGTCAAAGAACATTTAATGAACTGTCAGATCACTGATTTTTTTTTTTTTTTTGCATTGACATATTAACCTTGACATCCACAGCATGACAACAGAAAAAGAACACTTGTTTTTAATTTAAAATAAAATATTCCCTTATCACTGACATTCTATGGCTTAGAGCTCAGAAGTGTGGGTATACAATTCCACCACCACCCAAGTGAAATATGCACGAGACTCTGGGCTTAGTTTCTTCAGTCTTTTGTGCCTCTGTTTGATGCAGTAGGTCATAATTTTTCATTTGCTGGTCAAATGTCACTTACCTCAGTTTACAGTCAAGTGACCAAGACTTTGATGAAACTATCTAGTCTTTGTATGTAGCCATAAATGTTGGCAGTCTGCTATAAGCTGCTATGATGTCTTTCAAAAGTAAGTGGATATTATGATAATCCGTAATTGTTTACTATATTTCCTACTTTAAATACACAAAGGCACAATTACAAACAGCTGCTGGCAGTGGACATGAGTAGAATTTGTCCATGGAGATGTGTCTTGGAATATTTACATTTTGGGCTGGCTTGAGGAGGATGGAAAGGAAACATTAAATGTGTCCAGCTAAGATAAGTCCAGTCATTTTCATGTTTTTTTCATTCTTTTCTTCTTTTTTCAATAACTAACCAAATGTAAGACGAGCATCACTGTTTTTAGCAAGTTTTACTTTTTTTTGTCTCAACAAGGTTTATTCGAGAAACATACATGGGTATTGGAGATCACAATTTTAAATTCTTTCTGCCTCTGAATAAATATGTGACAGTGACACGTATTTGTTTGTGTGTTAAATGGACAAATTAATCAAACAAATTGATCACTTTTTGTTAATTTATTTTTCTCTTTTATGACTGGGGCACTGTAATCAATTTTAAGTTCAATCTCTTGCTGTGGGATCACACAAAACGGGCAGAATATCAAAAATATTAAAGAAGCAGGCCTACTGGCAAAAGAATGATGCAATCTAAGTAACTTAAACAAGTATAGATATTGGCTAATTTTAAGTGATGTCAGGAGTGTGTGTACATTTGGCTTACAAGAAAAGAGAAGAGTTAAGCTGTGTGGCAACTTAACAACGGTTGTAGGGTGCTAAAGAATTTGGGAAATTACCTGTACCCTGGGGATACAAATGGAAAAATCTACAGATCAGTACACTAATATCAATGCAGGAACATGAGGTGCTGAGTACAAGGCAGATGAGGAATGAAGAGTCATACAGAGCATTACAGGAAATGTTTTGGTCAATAAAGGTAGACACTGACCAAGGATTATTCATATACAAATCAGACTATAGATTAGATATTTAATTCTGTAAGCTACTGCTAGAAAGCCTCTAAAAATGTAGGTGTGCTGTGCCTCAGTCTTAGATTATTATCCATAAATCTACAGATTTTGTTAAAAGACTCCAGAAAGGTTGTGTCTCAGTAAGAGAGTTGGCAGTTGTTTTTGTTTGTCTTTTCGGCTTTTCCCGGTTAGGGGTCGCCACAGCGGAACTCCGGTCCGCTAATGATTGGCAGTCAATTTTTTATGGTGCCGAGTTGTCAGCCCAACCTTCAGCGAAGGCACGCCCATTCACGCATGTCTTTCCAACGCCACTCGACCGCGGGGAGGACATGCAGACTCCACACAGAAGGCACTCCACATGTTGGCAGTATTAAGGGGAAATGTATTCTAAAGCAGGATTCTGCACTTGTTTACCAAGATCAAATTTGGCATCAGTGGTAATAGTACCTGTATGTTCCTTGCATGATCAGAAAAAAGATAGCATAGATTCAATTTATATACTCGGGTGTTTGCCAATAGTTAGTTTTAGAACTGTGACAGTGCGGTCTCTAACTGGTGACATAATGGTCCGTCTTTCACGGACATTTTAAGTCTTTTCTGGAAACCAAAAACAGCAATAGTTTTTTGAACTTAATGTTTAAACCAAGCAATTTGAACAAGTCAGTATCCGAGTAAGATCTTGTGACTTTTTTTTTATTCATTACTCAGAATAAATTATTTGAATTACAAATAGCAAGATCATTACTGTAAAGGAGGTTAACAGCTGAAGGGCAGAGGGCAATGGCATTAATAATGAGGCAGACGGCTAATGTGTTCAAAATGATCTTTGCAGAATACCTGAAAAAGGAATGAATGTGGCTGGATTAGGAATGACTGTGCCTGGATTAGGAATGGCTGTGCCCAGATTAGGAATGACTGTGCCCAGATTCGGAATGGCTGTGCCTGGATTCGGAATGGCTGTGCCCGGATTAGGAATGTTTCTAAAGTTCTACATCCAGAGTAGCTAGGAGCCATAGAAGAACAGCATGGTTTAGTTCATAGAATGACATTTCTTTCCACAGTTTATGATGAGGCACTGACTCAAACTGCTTAGTCCGATCCACAAGAATTACTGCTATAAAGTGTCAACTCCCTATGGCTTTATCACTCTTGTAAACTGTCTATTCTCCATGGCTTTATGACTCTTATAAACTACTCTCCATGGCTTTGTAAATATGGTTACTGGGAATGAGTACAGTAGCAGCCTTATTGTGACCGATGAAGAAATCTAACTGCTACTGTATGAGGAATCTTCACTTTTCAAAGCAACATTTTAATCATACGGAAGCACTCTTCTAACATCTTAGACAATGCAGCTAGAAGGGACATGGTCATACAGTTTTCAGTGTTCTCTTTGGACCCCTACATGGAAGTGAGGTAACTGCTGGCACCTTCCAAGGTTTTGGAAAGATGCCAGTATTTAATAATGGGCTGATGATATGATGATAAGGGGTGGCTATAAATGTGTCACATGGTCTGGGGTATTGTGAGTGCAGTATATCAGTGTCTGTACTGCAACAGTAGCTGTGGCTCTAAATCACTGATTAAGTTGTAATCTACTAATCATCACATATTTTTAGCTACATTTTATTTACCATTTTATTATCAAGAACAATCTAGGTCTAGAACAGTTAGACTAGTAAAGAACAGATAGACAGCAAGATAGTAGAGCTGGAAATGAGGGAAATGACAGTAGAGTAAAGTAGGCAGAAAGAATTTTGTTTGTGGAGTATGAATGAGAGTAGGAGAAACAGAATGGAGGAAGGCCTGCCACAAGTTAAATTTAATAAAAAAATATACCTTCATAGCAACTACATGTGTTTAGTAGAAGGTAGTGTTCAGGCTTTGGTATGGGGAGCATATTAAGCACATAAGTCACAGGAAATATGAGTTTTCATATTTATTAATTTATGCTCCTAAATTTAATTATCTTAAAAATAAAGAAAAGAAAGAAAAAATCTGCAGTTTACGCAATTCATCATTATTAAAAATATATCTTAGTATTCACAACTTTTACATTTTTTAACTGTGAATTTTTTAGCATTTTTAGAATTCAGAGACTCTGTTTTAGTATTCACAACTTTTACATTATTTATAGTTTCTTAGTGGATTTTAAAAAGGCACTCTTGAAAAGGTGGTATTCAATGGACATACACACCTCACTATGGAAAACAGTACATATGCCTCTTTTAAAAATTTAGGACCCACACTGTGCAATGGTCAGTAGGCCAATACTAAGTTCTTAACGAGAGATTTAGCAACACTTGAAAATCAATGCCAGTCCTACAGTACAAAAGGAATATTTGTGCAGCAAAACACAGCAGCCAAATGTCTGAGCATACAATTCTGCATACCCTGCAGTTAAGTTCTGAAACCTTAGTTAAAATGTGCTACAGTAATCCAGAAGTGAGGTCCAGATTATGAAGATCACTACTGTTAAGTCTGATGACAATCAACTGAATGACACAGGCAATACTTTTAAAATGACAGTAAGATAACAGTCAAAACTAGGTCCATATGTGTCAGTCTGGAGTAACCGCGCCCTTACTGTGCACAAAATACATTTCATTCTATACCTCCCACACAAAATATGGGGGAAAAAAAGAAGGGGAGAAATATTATAAATAAAGAATGGGACGGACCAGAGTGTCCTTTGTCTCTGCTACATTAATTTTCAGATGACTGACAGTGGCAGTGACCGAACGCTGGAGTATAATGCTGTTTTCTACAGCAGTAACATCGACTACAAGCACTTGAGAACGAGAGGTATAAACGGATGTCATCAGCAGCATACTGCCAATGAATACAACTACCTTGTATAACTTCTGTGAGTGGGGGTAAGTATACAGAGGGTAATAATGGTGTCAGTGGTAAGCCCCAGGAGTTCCTGCAAGTCGGTGCATCACATTTGGAAGAATTAATGCAAATAACTACTCAGTGACTGTAACTAGAAAGGTAAAAGGCAACTCAGTTCAGTACTGTGGAAGTCAAATCATAGTGAGAGCAAAGGCACTGAATTAAAATTTCATGCACTGTGCCAAATTCTGTTTAGAGATAAAGAAAGACTAAAACCAAATTCTGTGTTTGTGGAGGAAAAACAAGACTTTCAGCAAGCGCCAGACTTTGTACTTCCTCAGATGTTGGGTGATAGCGTGTTGAGTTATTCTGGTTAAGGGGGGGTGGGCACATCATTGTTAGAAAGCTTATGCCACATAAAAAAAAAGCCTTTTTGGTGTTTAATGAAAGTGGTTTTCAGCATATCAGATTGCAGTAACAGGAGTCACTGAAATTACCTCTGGTGAATCAACCTGATTCCAGTGTTTCTTCCCTTGCTATAAGCAGGCCAGTGACAACCAATATAAAGGCAGTCCCAGAGCTATGTCTAGAGATGCAGGCACATAGACCAGGATCTGGGAGGGCATATGATGTTCAACAAGAACACACAAAGTACATTTTATGTAATCTTGCTTTGAACAGGAAGGCTAGAGATTAGATGGCAGTTTTACAAGTTTAGATCACTTCTCGAAGATGGGAAAATCAGTGGTTCTTTTAATAGAGATCGGAAAAAAAATTTCTCAAGGACGAGTAAAAAACCTCAATAAATTACTTTACTCGAACTTTACAGTTTAGCTAGGATATGTCATCACAGGTTCACAATCTAACCTACATGAAGATCTAACCACAGCAATGCCCTTCTGAAAGAATTGTTTGATTCTGGCAACTTTTTTCATTAAAAGCAAACAATGAGTGGCTTCCTCACAATGACTACAGGATAGATCTTTCTGATCTGTAAATCAGTTAGTACCACCTTCTCACTGCTTTGAAGAGGTCAGTCCAATCATTTGAAATAGATGAGATTTCAGACATCCCAATGGATAGGAAAAGAACTTTCTTTAGTGAGAGCTACATTTGGTATACTTCATACTAGGTAGCCAAAGTTAGCTTGTCTTTGAGCAGGTATATTTTCCACCATTTGCATTTCAATTGCTATCCAAACTTAAATAACTCTCATAGCTCAAAATCAAAACTGGATTTTCAAGAGGGAATTGATGAGGATCTATAAATTCCTTGGCAGCTGAAATCCCCAGCACCACTTTTGAACAAATTACGACCCATTGCTAAAAAGTCTGGATTATCAGAAGTCAAGATACTTGCTGGCCCATCAAGGAAATCAAAGTGCCACAAGCAATGTTGTGTAAACTCAGTTATGACCTAACTTAGTACTGGGTGGATCTACAGTTGAAAGCCAAAGCCAAAAACAAATTAAATGATGGTGAGACCATAAGATTGGGTTCCACCTCCTAATTCATGTTAACTTCACCCCTCTGAATGACCAAGTCTAGTGAGCACCTGCCTATGTAGGCTTCAGTAGTAACTACCTGAGTGAAAAATACACTATAAAATACTTAGAGGCTCCACAGCAAGCTTATTTGACTCATCATCTACAAAAGAATTCATGAGACCCAAGATTAGCCATCTAGTGTTTTCATGCACTAGACTGAAGATCTGAAATGTACATCCAGCTTGTAGTGTGACAAAAAGGTATGGATTACTCTTGTGTCAATAAAACCGGAGTTGTTCAAAATCTAGCAAGTGTAGAATATTCTCTCCTTTATTAGAAAACATTTTGAAGAACATTGTCAGACTGACAGTCTGATTAAGGTTCACTTCAGAGGCCACTTTTGGAAGAAAGATGGGCTATGTTCTCAAGGACACTGTCCTGATAAAAGATCAGATATGGGTGCAAGAATAGTACATAGCAAAGAAATATAAAGGGTTAATTTAGAAGTAGTAAACGTGCTGGAAAAATAATAGCTTACATTTAGATATTTTGACATCCATGTATAAAGGAGCATGTTACTGAGAAACAGAGTTTCTAAAAATAGCTGTGTGCAGATGGTAGTTGGAAAACGATTAAACAGAATGTCAGCAAGATAAATATATGCAAAATCAAGGACTGGAACATCAGCAAGATAATGCAAGAACACAGAGTTCCAAGGACAGAGGAGTTTCCAAGGACCAAGGTCAATCATAAATTAGAAGAAACAAAGAGAGTCTGTTGAACATCAGACTTTAGGGGGGAAAAAAAATCAGACTCTGTATAGATATGAGTGTGTAAATATAAGCTTAGAGAATTTGCCATAGACAGCTGAAAGTTTTATTCACATGCTGTAGAGCTGAAAATAATTCTAACAGTAAAATAGCTAACTGAAGCAGTTGGTCTCTGTGTATTTATTGTACTTGGTACAATACCATAACTAAGTAGTTGGTCACAGTGAATAGCTAAATACTGTGGTATGCATGCATGCAAATGCAAGTAACTAAAAGATGCAAATACGGAACAATATCATTTTTCATTGGGGCTTACAAGATAAAGGCTACAACTCCAAAATTCTCCTTACAGATATGACGGTCACTTAAAGAGTTTTCCAACTATAATACTTTAGATCTTCTGTGCAGACAAGCTCAAATGGAGCTTCTGTTACAGCCTGAAGCATGGCAGTAATGCCCCAAGGAGGAACAGGATCTCTTTCTTATTTCTGGCTTTAAAAAGAAACCTCTCTTCAGAAAGACATTTGAAATCCTTTAGTGAAGCAATAATGATCTGATTTTGCCAATGTAAAAGCAGGAAATGGCATGTAACTGAACTTTGATTGTCGAAAAACTCAATCCTTTGTTAAGCTCTGCCAAGAAATCCAGAATGGCTGGAAGAGGGGCTGAAAAAGGATCTAGCCCTCTAGAAGAAGCACATCAGTTACATTTTCACAACTTACTGAGATAAACTTTCCTAGTATTTGGTTTCTGAGAAGAAGATAAAATGTGAATTACTGAATCAGAAAGTCTGGCATCTCTGGCTACTATTAAAATTGGAGAAAACATGCAGTTAATTTCAGGGTTTTCAAGTCCAGATGAGGCTGACCGAATGGGTGACTCAGAAGATCTGGTTGGGGATCCAGTACCCAGAGTGGATTTACTAGATAAGACTAGAGGAAGGGAAACCAAATTTGCCAAAGTCAAAAAGGGGACAATGAGGAAAACTCTAGTCTTGCATCTTCTGATTTTGAGAAGAAATTTGGCTACAAGAAGAATGGGAGGAAAGCATAATGAAGACCTGTGGACCACTTGTAGACTATAGTGTCCCTCAGTTTTGGCACTGTAGAATAAAGTAACTGTTTCATTTGTTGTTTAGGTATGAAGCAAAAAAAAAAAAAAAACACAGTCAGGTTGTCGCCAGTGATTAGAAATCTGTGACAGCACAGTCTGACTGACAGACCACTTTTGGTACAAAAAGAAAGGACCTGTTCAACTTGTCTGCCAGAACACTGGAAGACCCCGGTATGTGCACTGTAATGAAAAAGCAACAGGAAAATATCACCCACTGACACACTCTCATGGCAAAGTGGAGAGGAATGGGTTCCTTCTGCTTGCTGATACACCAAACTACTGCCATTGTGTTCATCTGTATAGCAATCACACTCTCTCTCTCCTGGAGGGTGTGATGTCCATCTGTATAGCAATCACACACTCAGAGAGGGAATCCTGAAAGGCCTGCAAGGATAGGAGGACTGCCCTCATCTCTAAGACACTGATATGAAACCTGGCCTCTGTGTCTGACCAAGAAACTTGAACAGTCCTCCCTTCAAAATGCCCCCCACCCCAAAAAGGAATTGTTCATGATTACCATGTCTATTGGAGGAGTTGGGGAAATGGGCAACCCTCTGAGATTATGGGGTGGTCAGACATCAGCTGATGAACTCTCATGTAGTATCCTGCTCGTGAAACTATAGTGATCATGGCAGCCGTTAACCCCAACAGTCTGAGAATAAATCTTGCAGAAGGAGAAGGGTGATGAAGAACCTCTGAAGCTGCCTGATGCAGGGACAGTACTCTTGACTGAGGAAGCTTGGCTATCAGACAGCTTGTATCCAGGTGGCATCTGATAATCTCTATTTGCTGCATTGGTGTTAGTAGCAGTTTGTATCCAGGTGGCATCTGATGAACTCTATTTGCTGCATTGGTGTTAGCTAACTCTTTGCAAGACTGACTGCAATCCCCTACTGCAGGGCAAGCTAGAGCAAGAAGTCCCTGCACTGGACTAGTAGATCCTCCAAAACCTACAACCTTTCAAAGAATTATGTTGCCGCACAAAAAGACATTAATGCAGACAAGAAAGTCTTCCACAGTAACCCCGTACTAAATCAGTGTTCCATCTCTAAAAAATTCTGGTCTTCTGTTAATAATACACTCCATACTGAAACAGATTCCACTTCTAATTTTGACCCAAATAATACTCCCTCAGAAATAGCTGTTCAAAATTTCATGCATTTTATACAAAGCATTAAAGCCCTTTCTAATGATTTTCCACCTAGCAATTTTATCATGCCCTCTCCTCAGGCAGCAGACACCTCTCCCTAAAACCCATCCAGACCTTCTACATCAAATCAATACTCCTTAAACTAAAACCCTGTTCTCCTTCAGCAGATAATATTCCAAGCAGAATACCTAAAGCTAGCTGCCAGTTCCATAGCCTATCCTGTGTCTGCCTAATTAATAGATCTATCAGGGAATCATACATTCCTTCCCTATGGAAAAATATTCAATATCCCTCTTCATAAAGGAAGAACCTCATCTGATATAACCAGTTTCAGACTTGCTGCCATAGTATCCCATTTGTCAGAACTTCTGTAGAAGTCCATTCACAAACTAATGAACACATCCCCTCAGGAGAAGCTCCTGACCTCCACACATCATGGTTTTACACCCACCCATAATGCTACCATGGCCTTATTAACCTCCAAAAATACTATTACCAAGGCCAGATACAAAAGTGATGTCATTTCCTCTGTGTTCCTTGATTTCTCTAAAGCTTTTGTTCTAGTCTCTCACCAAAAACATGTCTGTCAACTGTCTTTCCGACGGCTTATCTCACAATCCAGTCTACTATGATTTGACTACTACTTAGCTGATAGATACCAGTCTGTTAAATGGCTCTCCACCTTTTCTTCTTTCCTTCCTTTCTGTCAGTACTAGCATGCCACAGGCGTCTATTCTCAACCCTCTACTCTTCAATATATTCACAAGCAATCTACATAAATCCTGT
This sequence comes from Protopterus annectens, assembly GCF_019279795.1. Lineage (NCBI taxonomy): Eukaryota > Metazoa > Chordata > Ceratodontiformes > Protopteridae > Protopterus > Protopterus annectens. The sequence goes on along the minus strand of NC_056745.1, from coordinate 983,123,847 downwards.
TAACAGATGTCACTCTTACAATATGCTGATAATACTACCCCAATACGCACTTTGGAAAACCTCATACATCTTCAGAGATTTACTCAAGAAGTCTTAATCTCTGTGGAAAGTTGGCTGCAGGATAATCACCTGCTACTAAATTCACAAAAAACTAAATTACTTCTCTTTTTCAAAAATCCCATTTCCATGAAAAAATTACTTTAAAATGTCTTCTTTAAATAATACCACGATTGAGGTTACCTCACATACTAAAATCCTTGGCATGACAATCGATGACAAAATTAAATTTGATTTACATACGCACAACAGCATCAAGAACTAAGTACTCCTTACAGAGTAAAGACATTCCACACAAATTTTGCCAAGGTAGCTCTAGGTACCACTTACCTCTTATCCTCTCCCCTATATGGAATCCCTATCATGATCAACTTACAAGCCTCACTTAGTTTTAATTGAACAATACTACAACAAAATTGCCAGACCCACCACTGTTTAGCATTATAAACACCTCACTAGCTTGAACTTCCTCACCACCTATCTTATACCCAAGCTCATCTTAATCCACAAAATCATCTACACCCCATTCCTGCCCAGCAATTAGCCCCATATTCATAGGTTAAGAGGTGTGAACTAGCCTAATGGCCCTGGAGCCTTTACAAGTCTAGCCCATAGGATTACCTGGCATCATGCCACCCAACCTTAGTTCCCAGTGCCTCTGTCAAGTAGAGCCACTGGAGTAATCCCCGGAGTGAATTTTCTATTCTATTTCCCATCCACTCATCAAGATTTCTCTTGAAGAGGGCCAGTGAGGTGCTCTGTTTGACATGTATGGGAAGTCTATTCCATAGCATGGGCAGTCTCTGGGTTATGAACCTGTCCCTCCAGCACATTCTGTTGATTGTGGTAATGAGGTTGAGGTCTCTGGAGAGTGTGGTGTGGAGGGATTGGAATTTCTTTAGATGTAGCATTTCTAACACAGATGGGTCAGACATAGCTTTGTAAGTCAAGCATAGATAGCCTCTAAGTGGGCAATATGAGACAGAATAGTTGGAGTTTTTTGAGTCTATCCATATAGGACAAGTGTTTAAGGCCTAGGATCCACTTTGTGAGGTACTTTTGTGGCCTCTCCAGTTGTTGCAGCTGTCTAGTGAGGTACATGCCAAATGGGGCATTGTATTCGATGACTTGCCTAATGAGGGAAGAGTAGAGGGAGACAATGACCTCTTTCTTCCTGGATGCAAAACCCTTAGTAATGAGATGTGCCACATAGAAGGACTTTCTGACCAGAATGGCAATGTGGTGGTCAAAAGAGAGCTTGCTATCAACCTGTGTTCCCATATTTCTTATAACACCTTCTGTGTTCAGTGGACTACCATCGATGTGGTAATTCATGGGAACTGGGTTTTTCCCAAAGGGGATAACAAGACATTTTTTGGCATTGAGCTTAAGGCCATAGTTCTGACACCAGTCGTTGGTGTCAGTGAGGCCTTTCTGTAGGATGTCAACATCACTTGAGGAGTTAATAATGGCTCCCAACTTGCAATCTATGAACTTTGCCAGCCAGAGTCCCTTTGTGTTGGCCTAGACTCCTGAGAAGTAGATACCAAACAGGAGGGGACCCAAGTCCGATCCCTGTGGGACTCCACTTGTGACTGCTCAGCAGTCTGACTTGGAGTCAGCTACTTTCGCACTGTGGGTTCTATCTGTGAGTCAGTTTGCAACCTACCTAGTGATATAGGGGTTAATCCTTAGCTTAGCAAGTTTTGCTGTCATTCCTGAGTGGGGAATGGTATCAAAGGCTTGGCCAGATCAAGGTAGGCTGTATGAACCACCTTGACTTTATCCACAGCTCTGGTGACTGACTCAACGAAGTCGACCAAGTTGAGCAGACATGATCTACCCTTCACAAAACCAAACTGTGTGGGATCCAGAGTTTGGAGATTCCCTATATCCTTGTTTATTAAGTCCATGATGAGGTGTTCCATAGCTTTGCATATATCAAACTTGTCAGGCTAATGGGGCGATAGTTCCCAGGGTCTGTAGTTGCTATGTCTTTGTTATAGCAGTGCACCATTTGGTAGGGACAAAGCCTGCGGTGAGGCTGTGATTAAACAGGGCACACGGGTGAGGTACCAGTTCACTCTGTAGTTCATGTGGAACACAGCCAGGGATATTGTCAGGTCCCACAGAAGCTGTATTCTTGGCCTTGGACAGTGCTGTTTTAACCTGTGCAGCAGTAGTACTGGGTGCCTGGCAATCTACTGGTATTGTGGTTGGTCCTTTGGGGGGGTAAAGTTGGCACTGAATTTGTCGGCTAATATATTGGCAATATCTGTTGGCTCGGTATAGGAGGTACCATTGTGCAGTATGCTTTACATCACTATAGAAGGCTTTGTGGTTGTTTTTACTATCTGCTGCAATTCTGTTTTCATAGCTAGCTTTAGAGGATTTGATCAGGGATCTCAGCTTTTTGTTGAGGCTGATAAGGGAGTTTTTTCAGTCTTGGGACTTCAACTTATTCTGCATCAGTTTCCTTCTTCTGTTGTAGAGTTTGTTTATGGCAGAGGACCACCAGATTGGCTTCCTTTTTTTGGAGGAGAGTGTCTTGGTTCTACTGGGTATAGCGATATCCATGCATTTATGTACGTGTTCGCACAGTGCACTGGTGTATGATTCGGCGGTCATGCAACTATTCTCCATTTGCATGGGTGTCGTGAAGTTAGCCCCCTCTGTTTTTATGAGCCCAAAGTTAGGTTTGGAGAAGTTTTTCATGGTGGTTACCTTTGTGAGGGGTGGAGAGGGTGGGAGGGATGTGGATTTCCAAGGTGATTAGTTTGTGATCGGATCTAACCAGGAAGGAGTTGACTATTGGTGTAGAGCAATGGTCACCCATGTTAGTAATGACCAGGCCAAGGATGTTGCTACCTCTAGTGGGGGTAAGAATGAGCTGGCCAGGGCACTGGAATTAATGAGTCCCAGGAAACGTTGGGCATGTGTATTGGTACATGAGTAGTTTTCCTAGTTAATGGAGGGGTAGTTGGCGTCGCCCAGTATGAGAGTGTTAGGTTGGACCCTAATATTCTCCAAGGTGCTTAGGAACATGGATTGTGAGTCTTGGGACATGGCTGGGGACCTATAACAGGCTATGACCCAAATCGCTGTCTTATCCAATGTTAGTTGCACCTGAAGTATCTCTGATGCATTATGTTGGGCTACCAGTCTGGATGTGTGTGCTTCGTTTATGAACAAGGAAACACCACTGCCTTTGGAGCTTTGGTCCAAGTTCTGGGGCAGAAAGGTGTGGAATGAGTTATAGCCTGGTAGTGCAGGGGTGCTTTCTACTGCCTTGAACCAGGTCTCTTGTACAGCACAAATGTCAATGTTCTCCATTTTAAGGAGTGCTTCGAGCGAGTGCATTTTGAGAATTAGACTTCTAGCTTTGAGCAGCATGACGCTCAGATTGCTTTTGTTTGTAGCTGTTACAGTGGTAATTTGGTCTTTGGAACACCTCCTAAAAAAAGCACTATAGGGGTGGCAAGAGCCTTGGCCAGTATCCGGAAGCCCAGGGGTGACAGATGCTGGCCATCTCTGGCAAAGCATTGAGGTCTGTCAATCATGTCTTCCCAGGCAGACAGATACTGGATCCCCTTACAATGACACCAGAAACTTAACCATTTGTTGAAATCAATCATTTTCTGCTTGTACTGTGGTATCATTCCGGGTGATGGTAGGATGCTGCTCAGGGCTAGGATCATACCCGTCTGGGCTACATAATCCGAGAGCACCTCCATGTCTCTTTTCATGTAGTCCAGGGAGGTACGTTTTAGATCATTCACACCCACATGCACAATGACAGAGTCATATTTGTACCTGCTGTTGAGGGACCTGAGTGCATGCGTTATGTGGTAGATTCTGGCAGCTGACTGTTACTTTCTCCTTATTCAACCTAGTGAGTGGGACATCAGTGTGCCTCGCTATTAAGTCACCTATGACTAGTGTGCTGGGCATGCTGTTTTGCCTTAGGGGCTTTGGTTGAGTGGCACACTGTTTAGAAGAGTTATGTGTCTCGTGATTAGTGTTGTGTTGTGGTGGTCAAGTGCATTTCTGCCTTAGAGGTCTCTGCTGCTTGGGTCAATTTTTATTGAGAGACTCCACAAAGGTGGGTGCATGGTTTGTGTTTTTATGTGAAGGCAGTGCTGGTGTGTGTTCTGGAGGGCTATATGTTCCATGTAGTGTGGTGCAAGTGTTGACCTTCTCCTCTTGACCAGCTATTCTGGTCTTGGCTGGAGAGTGCGTGCCTTCCAGTTTGGCTATATAAGTGCATATCTCGCAAGTCTGAGTGTTGGGAGGTAAGAGGAGAGGGTTGTCGGTGTACATGAGGCAGTTGCTACATTGCCTCAGAATGCCCAAGTTCACCAGGTTAATAGGAGAAAGCACAGGGAACTGACCTTTAGACATACCTGGGGGAGTGCGCATTAATAAGTACTGGAGCTCTTTCCTTGTAGAGCGTTTAGTGCTGGCAGCACTTTTGTGTGCTACAATAATTACTACAAGAAGTCTGGTATGGTAAAGTGATAGACTAATAAGCTAGTAAAACTGCAAGAGAGGAGAGAACTAGCAGATCTAAGGGAATAATTGAAGAGCAGACTTTGGCACCTCTCAGAAGCTTACAAACAGTCCTGGATACAGAAAATCTCTATCTGGACTAGACTAGCTACAGGAAAGGCCGGAAACAAGCACAAACGTGGACTTTTAAACCAGAAAGTTGAAAGAGATGAAAAAACTGCCCAAACTACCAATGAACTACAATTTCTGGGCCAGAAACCACTCCTTTTGTGGTAGATAGGCTACCTAGTGCTTACCACTTTCACTGATAAGCTAGAAGGCTTCTCTCCAACACAGAAAGGCTTGGGGGACTTAGAAGCTTACATACAGTCCTGGATACAGCAAATCTGTATCTAGACTAGACTAGTTACAAGAATGGGGGGAAAAGCACAAACGTGGGCTTTTAGACCAGAAAGCTGAAGGAGATGGAAAAAACTGCCCAAGCGGCCAATAAACTACAATTTCTGGGCCAGAAACCTCTCCTCTTGTGGTAGATAGGCTACCTAGTACCTACCACTCCCACTGATAAGCTAGAAGGCTTCCCTCCAACACAGAAAGGCTTAGGGGGCTCAGAAGCTTACAAACAGTCCTGGGCACATCTGGACTAGACTAGTTATAGGAAAGGAGGGAAATGAGTGCAAATGTGGGCTTTTAAACCAGAAAGTTGAAAGAGATGGAAAAACTGGCCAAATGGCCAATAAACTACAATTACTGGGCCAGAAACCACTCCTCTTGTGGTAGATAGGCTACGTAGTGCTTACCACTCCCATGAGCTAGGCGGCTTCCCTCAACACAGAAAGGCTTGGGGTGGGGCTCAGAAGCTTAGAAATAGTCCTGGATACAGCAAAACTGCATCTGGACTACACTAGCTACAGGAAAGGCAGGAAACAAGTGCAAATGTGGTCTTTTAGACCAGAAAGTTGAAATTCTATCTACACAAATATCCACTTTATTCAAATGACAAATAACTGCTTACCATCTACAAACCACAGAGGGCTGCCTGGGTGATTCTCTATTCCAATAATGTAGCTAGAACTTGGAATAACATTCCTGTTATCAGTCAGGTCTACCTCACATCCTTACAAACCATTACTAAAAGACTTCCTTTCTGCCTCCTGGCTTTGTCCCTGCTTATCATCTGGAACACTGCTTCCCTTAACATCTTTAACCACCTTTCTTATACCGCCCTTTAAAACACTAAATCACTTAACCTGCTTATCCCTTTCTAATACTTCACTTTATTGTAGTACTTAAACTACTACACCAGCTTCTCATTCTACAACAAAATTACCATCCCATCACTAATTCTATATTAACACTTAACACATTCTTATTCCCTCTAATACCTCAGTCTAATGTGTGTCTTTAATTACTCCTACCTATCTTATACACCACTCTTCTATCTGTAAAATCTCAATACAACGCTTGTATATTAATATTTGTTATCAATACAAATTTTATTATACAGACTGCTATGCTATGAATTTGATGAAACTGCATTATTGTAAATACTGATTGCATCACATTTTTGTCCTTGGGGCTTTTCTCCCCAGGCCTCCACTGAGAAAGTGCACCTGCAACCGTCGGACTTGTCTGGTAAACAAATGTTTATAACTAAATAAATAAATAAATACATAAATGGTGCGGTAAAGAGGCAGTGCTTATAAATAAATAAATAAACAAGCAAACAAATAAATAAATGGTGTGGTAAAGAGGCAGTCATCTAGATATGGGAACATCTGGAACCCCTGCAGAGTGAGATATGCTGCAACCACCACCATGCAATTGGTGAACACCTGGGGGTATATGATGAGACCAAACAGAATAGATATCTCCTAAACTGCTTTGCTACCTTGATATGATAGTAGGCATCCTAGAAAGCTATTGAGCATATCCAGTCATCCTTCCTCAGAAGTGGTAAAATGGACTAAACTGTGACCATTTGGAATTGTGTCTGTTTCACAAACTGATTGAGGTGGCTTAGATCCAAAATCAGCCTTAAGTCCCGTGTTTTTTTTGGAACTAAAAAGAACCTGGAATAGATTCTGGATCTTGGTTGGTCTGGGTGGGGGGACCTGCTATACAACCCTTTTTTCTAGTAGCTTTTTTACTTCCACTACTGCATATTCCATCTGACTGGGTAGTACATCACGAGTTTTTCTTCTTTTCTGTGCAGAGCAAACAAAGGTAATAATGTAACTTCTGGCGATTATGTTCTGCTACCAAAAATCTTGTGTGATGGCCTGCCAGGCTTGAGGGTGCAGGCATAAGCACCCCCTGACTGCTACCAGAGTGCATCAACTGGGCAATCATTCAGAAGAGCTGGTAGGGTTTCCCAGTGAAACAACAGCAAAACCCCTAATTCTGTGATCTGGCTCTGGGGCAACATCCATTAAATGTAGTCCTCCCTCTACCCCGGGGGTGGGGTCTGTCCACACAAGTGCCTTGGCTAAATCTCTGGTATTTCCAAAGCCAAAGCTTTTCCTCCCTTTCTGGTTCCTAGAAAAGGTTCTTTGTGGGGTGGAAAAATGGATTCCGAATCCAGATAAGGTCTTGCCTTCCTACTCACTTCTGTTGAGCGTCTCTTTCACCTTTGGTCCAAAAAGACTCAAAACATCAAATAGGGCATTAATAAAGGATGTCTTGAAGCTTCCACAAGGCATTCAGACATTTTAGTAGATAGCAATATCTTTGCCTGCCGCCTTGGCCATACCATCAGCTGTATCAGAGAGCAGGCACATGGATATGTTAGACATTGACTGGAGGATGAACAACTGGGACTCCACTGATTTCTGGATTTCCAAAGGCAGGTTAGCCAAAAGGGTCTTTCTCAGCTTCTTCAGCAAGTCCCTCTAGGGCAGGTAATTCAACTGTCAAAAAAGCAAAAGCAAAAGAAGAAAAGTAGGTCTGTTTTTCTAATCTGTTCAAATCCCTAGACTATCTATTAGACAGATGGATCAGCATGCTGTTCTCTCAGAGCTCATTTTTTGTTGCTGCTGCAACAACCACAGAATCCACTAGGGGACTCTTGTTCCAGTATGTCCTAGTTCTAGGGCCTACTGAAATCTTACCTGACTTGCATGGTATTGGCTGCACCACATCAGGTTCCTTCTAAACCAGCTAAGAAACTAGATTGATGAGATTATCAGAGGGTGGCACCTCCAAGGAGGTAGAAGAGACAGCCTTGCATACCTCGAGGAATAGACTCCTCAGGAGTGGGCACTGTGGACAATCAACCCCCTCATTGTTTAATTAATTCTATAATGTCATCAAAGTTGATGTTCTCTAGAGGGGACTGTGGGGACCCCTCTCACTCAACGAAGTCTGTGTCTTTGGTAAGTGACTCTGTTGAGAAGTCTAGATGCCTCTTTTTACAAATCTGTTTCTTTGTCACTAGTCCCTTGTGGTTTTCTGTGGAAAGTTTGGAATCAGACTAAGAACTCATGTGGCAAGCATCACCAAGCCTGAAGGAGGCTGACAGTCACTGTCAACCAGGATGAACAGATTCAGATACAGAACCACCAGAAATCAGGATGGAGCTAAGCGTGGCAGAGAGACCTCTACTCTCAGTATGGAGAGGACCCTTTCCCCTCGAATGCCAAAGATACAATCAGAGCTGAGGAAGTGCTCCTGCAATCTGTAACAGGGACAGGAGGGCCATCAACTCCTGTTGTGTGCCCAACAATGTTGAGAAGCAGTGGAGTGCCGAAGCCCTGAGGGGAACAGATGGATCCAAATACTTCAGAAATGACCCTATCCTCTAAGCCTTGGCTCAAAGGCTTCAGCACTGAGACTTGTCCTGATTTGACAATGCCAGAGTTGAGAGAATAAGGGAAACTGTTAAGAGTTGAAGATGAAAAGGTTGCAGGCTCCAGTGCAGGTGCTCTAGTAGGAAGCCTCAGATCTGTGAAGTCTCTGATCCAAAGGTTGGGATGGAATGGGAGAGACCAAAGGATGGGCAGATGGGGCTGTATACAGAGCCCTAGAAGGGGATGGCACCAAGATAACAACCATTTGAATCTGCACCCAAAGGAACTTCCACATCATCCTGTTGGCAACTCAATAAACAGAAGGATGTAAGGGATGAAGCCACCAATGCTGGTTGAGGTGAACGGCTCTCCTGCAAGAAATGGGAATGAAGCCTAGGACTCACCAGCTCTGGCAAAAAAACATTGTAGGAGGTGTTGAAAATCAGATCCGAATAGGTTCTGGATCCAAATACATAGGTGTCTCCAGACATAAAACAAGGGGTTCTGTAGGATCTGGGGACCACTTCATGGATCTTTCTATCCTCTTTTCGGATTCCTTCTTCAATCTCTCTCTCTCTTGACTTGTCTCTCTGTCCTCTTATCTTTTTCTTTTGTAGGCTTGGCTTTTTTTAGATTTCTTGGATAGAGAAGAGATTTCTGAAGTTGATGGAGCCAAAGTCCCAACTTGGCTTGGAAGAACGCTCCTTAGTATAACCTTATCCCTGCATCCTTGAAGTGCACTGGGGCCAAAAGAAGCACAGCCCTTGTAATCTACATTCAGTTGTGCCACTCCCAAGCAATAAACAAGAATGAAGGCCCTGTAGTGGTATTTTGTGGCCATAGGCAGAAAACTTTTTAAATCCAGTGGCCTTGTCTGACATACTGAAAATGACTAGTCTGACCAACTTGAAAATCAAGAGTATCAAAAACTAAGCTCACAATAAACATTACACCAAAAACCAAAGTTATCCAGGAAAAACAATCAAATAGAAATACCTAAAATATTTAGAAAAATTTCAAAATATTTAGTAAGAGATGTAGAAGAGCAAAAGTGTTTTTGTATATATGTATATACAAGTAAGGGGAGGATAAAGGTAAAAGGGGAAGCTAATGAAAGAATTAGCTACACCAAGACTACAGACTGAAATCCAAAAACACTTATCTTCCTAATCAGTCAGAGCCCTCAAAAACCATGCCCTTCTGGATAAGGGGTAAACGAGATCTGAGGTAATCCGGGAAGCGGAGGTAATTATGAGTAGGAAAGGAGTCAAAATCCTGGATCCAAGATTCCAAAAAGCACTGAGGTCAGAACTGGTAGGATATGATAACTCAAATGTTGAATCAGTTAAAACATGCAACATGAGATGCTTAGATTTGTACATACCAAAGGGGGCACTGTATTCAATGATGAGTCTGATAAGGGAAGAGTACAGTGTTAGGATAACTTCTTTGGATCTTGAAGATATTCTGTTGGAAATCAACTGGGCCAGATAGAAATATTTTCTGACTGTGTTGGAAACATGATGACTGAATGAGTGAAAGTTTTCTACATAGTATCTAAGTGTTTTATGACTGCATATGTCTGAAAAGGAGTACCATTTTTAACATATGAGATGGGAGCAACTTTTCTGCCGAATGCTTCTATGCTGTATTTTTTTTCATTAAGTTTGAGGCTATTTTTGATACACCATGTATGTACATATTCCATTCCTTGCTGGAGCTATTTTGCATCACTGGATTAAAAAGGATAACAGTGTTTGGTTTGCAGTCATCAGCAGACTTGGTCAACAGCACTTCTGTGATATTGGCTTGGATGTTTGCAAAACAGATGAAAAACTGGAGATAACCTTGAAATGATCCTGGTGGCAACCCACTGGTTACAATTTTATATTCAGAAAGGGAATCAGCAATTTTCACAAACTGGGATCTGTTGGATAGCCAATTTGAAATACAATGGACAATGTAGGGATTTACATTGAGTTTGTCTAATTTTTCAGTAACAACTGTATGCTGATAGTTTGAAAAGTCTTGGGCAGGTCAAGATAAACAGTGTGCAGGGAATGATCACTGTCGACAGCCCCTGCAAACTTTTCAATGAAGCTTACTAGGTTCAGGAGACAGGATCTGCCCTTCACAAATCCAAATTGATCAGTTAAGTTGACTATGTCTGCATAAATGTGTTCTGCTATGACACGTTCCACGACTTTGCATACAAGGCTGGTGAGGCTGATGGATCTAGAATTACCCAGGTCTATAAAAGAACCACTCTTGTGTAGTGAAGTCACAATAGCTGTTCTCCACGTTATCAGGAACAAACCCTGCAGACAGGCTGAAGCTGATTGTTTATGTAGAGGCTCAGAGTGCATACTTGGATGAATGAAAATGCAGACTGTTATATTGTCCGGTTCTATGGAAGTATTATTTTTAGCCTTTGATAGGGATTCTAAGACTTGTTTCAAAAGTGATTTCAGAGAAAACTAAATTCTCAGTACAGTGGGGGCAACAATGTAGATGGGGGCAAAGTTGGCACAAAATCTGTATACCCACATATTAGCTAGATCCTTGGAGTCAAATAGGTGATATTATGGATGAGCTCAGTGTATTGTTGGACATTATTCCTTAATTTTCTGACATAACTGAAGAAAAAAATGTTGCTTAATTTAGAATCTGAAGGAAAATAATGTTCTTACTCTGTGAAGAAAATGAAAACAATGTCATCTGTGTTATGTCTGGCAGGAGATTTGTGTATATTCTCAGATTAACTTGTATGTCAGCATGTCTAATTATGAAAATGTAAATAAAGTTTTTTAAAATGTTGAATATCTCACTGCTTATACAAAATGTTTAAAGAATCTGTCAGAGTTTTGATACACTTCTAGTTGCACATGTTTGGGAGGGAGATTCTAAAATACAAACTGTCTGTAGAGAATTAGCTGAACAGTAGGTGATGTCATTAGAATGTTCTTGGCTGCTAGGTGAGTATTTCAATAGATGATTGACAGGAAAAAGAACATTTTTAAACAGCTGACTGTTATTTTTAAAATAAGACAGTTAAAACTGTTAACCTGAAGTATAAAATAAACTGCTGAAGTCAGATGCTGAGCAATAAGTGAAGAGTTGCAGTCACAGTGCTGTGCAGTTCATACCCAGAAAGGACTCACCAAATACTGTAAGCTTGACTTTGCCTTGCTGTTATGTTTTAGATTATATCAAGGACAGTATTCTATAGTTATATTAGGAAAGTTTAATTATTTAGATAGAGTTTTTCTAAGCTGATGGACTTCTATCCTAAAGTTTAATTGTATATTTCTGGTGATTGAATTCTGGTGTTTATTGAAAGTTATTGATTTACATTCTTGTAACCATTTCTGTTTTTCATTACTTTACATTGTGGCTGGACAATCAGTGTGTTCTTTAGAGATTAAAGAGTGCTTATACCTGTTTGATACTCTCCAGGTCACAGCGAATGCCTGTCTGCTTCTGGTCATAGCTATCATTTATTTTGATATTTAATTTTTAATAACTGATCATCTTTTGGAGGGCATGTAGACCTGTATGACTGGTGGCAGCATTGTCATTTGTATTGGGGAGGAGACACAGCTGGAAATCTTTGTCAGGCTTCCCATAAGTGTTTGAGTGTGTGAGATTTAAACTTATTTTGAGTGTGAGTCAGTCAGAGATCTTAAACTGGAACACATTGCTTAGAAGTGCATGATAAGGGATTACATTTGGGAGCGAGGTATATACTCCATTCCCAGGAAAAAGAGCATGTTCTTGTTGTGCTCTTAAAGGAAATTGCAGAATTTTACTCGTGTGTTCTGTGCTCTGGTGTTTTCCGTGATGTTCCCACACTAGAGTCAGTGGTGAGGATTGAGGTTCCTTAATTACAGACCCGGGTTTTATGTGGGGGACATCACTCTCTGCTTTATATTTTTTAATAGTGTTTTTAAGTTCCTTGCTCCAGTGTCATTATGATGTAAGAAGACAGGGATTTCTTGCTTCTTTTTGTTATTTTCCTTCTTTTGTTGTACAGTTTATTAATACAGAAGTTGCACCAGAGAGGCTTATTCCTGAATTTATCATCACATCTATGGTGAAAGGCTACTGACTTTTCTCTACAGCTATTAAGGTGCTGGTAGAAGTCAGAGGTAAATGTGGCAGACCTCTCATTTGGGACCATTTGCAAGGGATTATTGGTAATTTTGCTTAGATTTTCTACAAGATGAAGCAGATTTGCTTTAGAGAATTCCCTAAAGATGGAATCATATGGTGGTGGAGTGGTACCACTAGGCCTGACAGAGAATATGACTGATTTGTGGTCAGATTTAACTAGAGATAAGGAAATGAGAGGTGGGGTGCAGGGGGAGCTGGGCCGTTAAGGAATCAAGAATATTAGAACCTCTAGTGGGTAGTTTTACAATTTGGGCCACTGCATTGGTATTAATGAAGCCTAAAAAATGGTTAGCATATCTGTTTTTAGAGGTGTAAATTTGCCAATCAATACCGGGGTAATTGAAGTCCCCTGGTATGCAGGTATTTGGTTTCATATTCATGATGTTGAGATAAGTTATGTGATCTTTGTGTGACATTGATCTGTAACTAGCAATGAAATGATAGTTGGATTTAAGTGTGATTTGGATCTTTGGAGCACCAGGTTAGAGCCATATGTAAAGTTACCCAACTTTGTGAAGTGCTAAACCCGGGTAAAGAGGGAACACTGTCATTGCACTGAACCATGTCTCAAAAACTACATAAACATGAATGTGTTCAAGGTGAAGGTGGGCCTCAAGTTCTGGCATCTTTCTATTTAGACTCCTATCATTGATGCTGTCCAAATTTGAGTTTGAGTTTTCTGTCTAGGAATGTCCATTAGGAAAATATGCATAAAAAGGCACTATAGAGCCAGCAAAAACTTTAGCCAGTATGTGGAAGCCCTGGTATGACAGGTGCAAGCTATCCCTGGTAAAGCAGAAAGTGTTATATACCATGTCATCTCATGCTGACACATACTGGATCCCCTTAAAATAACATTACTCGGCCAATTTTAAAGCCAACTATCTTGCCTTCTTATCTAGGCATTATTCTTGGAGAAGGCAAGATACAACTCAAGACCAGTGCCTTTCCTGCCTCTAACACATGCATACGAAGTTATATCATGTCTCTCTGCATGTCCCTCTTGGTAGAGCTCCACAGATCACTTACTCTCATATGGGGCACCAGTAGGTTGTAGTCATATTTATTTGGCTTATGGGACCTTAGGGCCGTTGCAACATCACAGATCCTGGCACTGAACAAACAACAGTCACCCTGTTCTTGTCCATTCTGCTGAGTGTGGAGGCTGTATGCCTAAATTTAGAATCATGACTAAAATATATCCTTGTGTGAAAGCAAACTTAGTGGGACTAATGGACTTAGGCCTGCTTTCCTGATGACTTATGGGTGAGCTCTGTGTATCTGCAATATGCCTGAGGGCAGAAGGAGTAGGTGGGGCCTTGTGTGATGAAGGCTAGGATATTTTAGTGAGTTCTACAAGATTTTGGCAAATTTTTCTTTACAGCCTCAGCATATGTTATGGGTCTTTTAGTGTGCTGCTGCTGATGTGTTGCTGTAGAGGTATGAAGTAGAGAACAGTTGGTAAACATAATTCAGTTGCTATACTGACTTAGAGCACTTAAAGCGATCAGACTGGCCAGAAATCTGCTGACAGTAGACTGATGAGTCATGTTACCAGTGGGGGAGGACTAGGGCCTGAGTAGTGCTTGGGGGCTGGAGGGGAAACTGCAGTAGTAGACCTTGAAGATTTATGGATAAAATATTCAGGGAGATAATCTGAAGTTAGGTAAGGTAGCAACTAATGAAGCAGTACTTATTGAAAAGAAGTATATTAATGAGGAAAACCAGAAAGATGTCTCTAAACAACATTGCTTCATATGCCACCCTTTATATCTGGATCTCTTAAATAAACAAACCGTCTCAGAAAAATTGAGCTAAAAGACTGCTCATCTGTGAAAAAAGTGATGGTGAAAGATGGAAGCCCTTTTTGGTTTTGCTTTATACTGTAATCTAATGGAGATGCACATTCCTAATGTGATGGATGATTATGATTCTAGAAGGGTAACAGATCATAGTGAAAATGAATTGGGGTCAGATGGGTAAATAGTTATGGCCATCTTGGTTTGTCCATAATTTCTTCCAGTAGATTGACGGTTAACAAGGGAATATTGTTTACGTTTGTTAGTGTAGTAAGACAAGGGAATATTTTTAACAATGTCCTGTGTATATCACTGACAAGTAAAGCCACATTTATCCAAAAATATACAGTTGGACAAATCTTTTTAAATTCTTTGTCCAGAACAGATGAACATACTGCAGTCTTGATTTGCAAATTAAATGTTTCTATAACAGTGAACTGGTATTCTTTAGCTTTCTCTATTTCAACATTAAAAGTAATGAGTGTAGTGCTGTGTATGAGGAGGAGAAATGTATCCAGAAATTACTATTTTTGGAATACCATGATGACATTATGTTCATCTATTGATATATTTCTCTGGATAGGCAACTTGAGATTGGAGAATTTTTTTTTTTGCATTAGTAATAACATACCATGTCCTGCACTGACCCAATGAATGACTACCACCTTCCATAGATTACTAGGAAAGTAAGAAACAGAAGTTGATTTTCAGGCCTTTCTTCCATATTACACCCCCACATTACACCCCTCCCCACACACACAGGACAATTTAAGAGTTGCTGATCTACCTAATGTATTTCTTAGGGATTTAGGAGAACCCCTGAGAACAAAAGGCACTTCACTAAAGAAGTGAAAGGGAGGAACACTTGCTGTAAGGCAGCAGTGCTACTCACTGTGCTAATGTGCTTCCCATATTTGTATAGGCTTATTTAAAAGAAATAATACACATTTTCAAAAATTATGAGACGCATATTTACATAATATACAGTGACACTGCAATAACAGACACTCTACAATCATAACCAAAACAAAGACTTGTATCTTACCGTATATCCATCAGAGTACTGAAAATGTGTTCTGGAACTCTCTTCTGCTGTTGGACTCAATGGCTTTGGATCAGACAAAGATCGTTGGATTACTTTCATTGACTTTGGGCTTGGTGGAGGAATCTTAGGTACTTCGGATGTCAATGCTTTTTGAGGACTACTTTCACCACTATTTGATTTCTCATAAGATACAAAAACAGTTTCTACGGTGTTAGTTGGAGAAAGAGGTGATATAGGCGAGTAAAGAACTTTAGGTGATTTTGGAGGGGATGGAACAACTTGCAGTGATGAGTCTGCACGTAGGTGAGAAGAATATCCTATTTCTAATGGTGTTGGACGTTTTTTCTCTTTCTGTGGAGATGTAGCTGAAAAATAGGGTGGGCTTTGTGTATCTGAGTCCACTTCAGTTTGACAGCCCAGACTTTCTTTTTTATATGTCTTCTCTGGAGCAGAAATATGCTTTATTATTTCTACTTTGGCATCCATTCTGGCACGTATAGATGGTGTCCTTATAGTACCAAAAGAGTCAGTCTGTACAGACATTTCTGACACTGTTTGCACAGCAATACTTGACACTTTGGAAAAGTGCTTTGCCTTATCTGCCTCAGCACTGGAGTCAGCATATTTACTCACACGTGATCGCCTCCTGGTCCTGCTAGGAATATCCCAATCTTCCTGATCTTCATCGTCAGTTTGTACACTTGTGTCAACACTCTTTTTTGTTCTTCGTCTTCTTGGTGAATAGCTGCGTTCAGTTTCATCCTCATCATCAGTCTGTATTCCACTGTCAACTATCTTTTTATATGATCTTTGTTCCCCATCATCATGATTATCAAGCTCTTCATACTGATCACGCAACCTTGGCATTGAACATCTTTTTTTCAGTTGTGACTCTTCTCTCATATCAGCCTCTTTCAATGACATCTCTGAAAGGGATGTTGGCATACCAGCTCGAGAAATATAAGGTGTCACACCATCTGGCTGAACTGTGTACCATGTGTGATTTGCAGGCATTTCAATTCCCAGAACAGCAGAGGTTGTTGTGGTTACACATTCTCCTGCCCAGTACTGCCCATTCTCTCCAGCTGTGAATTGAGCATCAAAAATTACTTGCTCTGTAGACGTTTGTGGAGAAGATGTAGCTGAAGCGTCATAGCCATATTGATACAAATGGCAATTTTTTTGCTCTTCAAGTTGCTGCTGTAATTGCTGCTGTAACTGCTGAATTTGCTCAAGATGAATCTGCTGTTGGGCGAATGTTTCTTGTTGCATCATGTACTGAGCCTGACGCTCCTCTTCCTGCTGCATGAGAATTTGCTGCTTCATGGACTGCAACTCTTCAAGTCGCTTTTGTACTATAAGTGTTTCTTGTTCTCTAAACCTCTGGATCTCTTGCCTTTCCCATTCTAATTCTTCAGCTAAACGCTGTTGTTTAAGCTTTTCTAGCTCCAGAAACTCACGTTCCATGTCAAGCTGCTGTTGCTTATTTTCTTCAGATATAGAAATAGCTTCAGTTGTAGAATTAAGATACGCTTCTGAGACCACTGTAAATGAAGGCATCACTCCACTCTCTATTGTGGCTATGGTATCAAGGGTTACAGTATGCAAACTAGCATCAGGACTAGTGGATATCGTTTCTTTTTCATGTGCTACAGTAGCCAAAAAATCGAATGGCCTGGGCAGTGGCTGGCTTTGCTGCAAAGACGATAAAGAGCAAACTGTGTCACTAGTATAGAGAGTACCTAAATCCTGAACAGTGGTGTTGAAAATTGACCCAGGCTGTGTAGTGATTGCAAAAGTAGATGGGATAGGAGCAGCGACAGAAGAATATACAACACCATTAGATGATCGTAAAACACTTCCAGTACCATACTGGGACCCTAGAGAGGGAACCATTCTTGAAAGAGAATATTGTGGAGCAGTACTACCAATGCCAGATATCACCTGCCGCATTTCTGGATAGAGGCCAGTAGTCTTGCTTGAGTAGTCCATTGCTTCACCTGCAATTATATGGTCATAGTTATAGCCAATTTCCCAAACAATGTTTCTGTGTGTTGTGATAGACATCCAAGCGTGATGATTTTTAAAACACATGCTTGCATGCAAATCTTCAGGTTAGCACTTTAAAAAAGATGCGGAGCAAACAAGCTAAAACATGCAGTACATGCAAGCACCTGTTAGGAAACAAAAATAGAAAAAAAAATCATAATGCCACTGCCCCAAAGCCAAAAGAAAGTTTAAAAAATGAACACATAAATGCTCATAAATAAATTAACATGATATGAATGGTGGCATTTCATAATAGCTATTGGTTGCTGGGACATACTGACCTGCAGTTACCTTGCCAGATGTAAGATCTACTGCTGCTTCTGGCAGTCCCAAAGAATAATCCAGTGCATTCTTGGTTTTGTAAAGATGCAGTCCAGCATCTGCCAGATTTGTATCAGACATAGAAGACTTCATATGCCCTAGTCCTCTGTAACCATACGAACCTGATCGGCCGTACTGATAATGGTCATCTCTGTAACCAAAGCGGTCCTCTGGGAGAGATGTTGCAGGCTGTAATGTTGTACAACTTGTTCCAAAAGGGAGTTTATACACTACATCGCAACACACTGCTTTCCTCCCAGCAGTTAGGTCAACAGGTTTTTCCTCATCTTCTAAAACAGTTGTAAGAACTCCTAATGAATCGTCTAGTTTAGTCACTGCTCTGTGAACCTTTGTAGTACTTAAGTCTACAGCTCCATTCTGAAGTGTTCCAGAGGAGCTGGAAAGAGCATTCCATCCATCAGTGACATAAACAGGGGCACAGGTGACAGGCATTGTGCTACTTATAGTTGATAATGCATGCATAGCTGTGTCAAATGACAAATTTATAGGGATTTCTTCTCGGATTTCTTTATCTGCAAAACTTTCTCCTGCACTATATGTTGAGTGGGTTTTCAAATCAGCATACTTTGATGCTGTTAGCTGCAGTGGTTCTGACATTGCGTGTCCAAGGTCAACTGTTGTTGTTGTAACTGTACTATATGTTAGAGTAGTTGAACAGGTTACTAGGGTCACAGTTTGTGCAACCACTGGTAAGGAAGTTAAAGGTAGTGCTCCAGTGCTAAGATTCACAATGGTTTGAGGTACAGCAGTTATCTGCCGTCCATTACTCTCACTTGTTACTGTTTGTCGTTTTGCTTCAACAAGAGATGCAGACAAATCAATACCTCGATCTGTCAGATCCTCATCAAACTTTGACAATGTGCGGAGATCTATCACATCAACAGGATAATGCCTTTTCCCTTCTTCTTGAGGTTTATATTCTGTGGCTGGATGTTCTGAAGTTATGCTTAATCCAGAACTGGCTAGCTCTCTGTTTTGCAAACAATCATGAACTGATACAGTAGTTCTTGCTACCTCTGTTGGTATAACCTGAGTTGCATAAGCAGGTGTTGATGGAAGTGCAGATTCATATGCATATGGAACTGATGAAGTATGTGTGCCTGTAACAAATCTGTCATAATCAATTACATCTACATGCTGAAGAGTATCGTCAGGCTGCACAAAATCCGTTGTGGGGGGAAACCTCTGAGATATATACTGCTTTGAGTCTGATATGAAAGTCTGACTAAATGATGTCTGACTAGTAATACCATCAGTTGGAGTTCCTGGTTCAGATGGTAATGTGATTACAACATATGTTTCCTGACAAGGTCTAGACAATCTTGGTGATGATTTATTGGAATGTGGAGAAGTTGGGGAGGTTGGAGAAATCAGACTACATTCTGCTGAAATCAGATTTAAAGTCATGGCAGAAGTTGATATATGAGGTTTTGAATGTGACTCTGTGGGTTTATGAGCAGAAACAGGAAGATGGCTTGGTTTTGGAGCAACTGGAGGTTTAACGGGATCCCCTGGTCTGTGGCTAAACATTAGTCCTGCCGGAATAGAAGCTGGCTTTGGAGGAATTGGTGGAGGTGTTACACTGGAAACTTTACTGGCAGAGGTTACTGGTGTCCTCACAGGTGGAGTGATGTCCATGACAGCACCTGCAGCCACTGTTGATGTGGTTGTGGAGGCACTGACAGGAAGCTTCTTCCTGGGATAGATTACAGGTTTTGGCAAGACTGGAGGTGGTAACGGTGGAGGAGGAGGTGGGGGAGGAGGAAGAGGA
Organism: Protopterus annectens; assembly: GCF_019279795.1. Taxonomy (NCBI): domain Eukaryota; kingdom Metazoa; phylum Chordata; order Ceratodontiformes; family Protopteridae; genus Protopterus; species Protopterus annectens. The sequence goes on along the minus strand of NC_056745.1, from coordinate 983,104,314 downwards.
GGTTGGGAAGAAACAGGCTGGATCTGTGAATCTTTATACTCTGAAGAAGAACTTCTAAAAAACGAGAACACTTTCGATGTAATTGAGGGTGGAGATGTTGGCTTAGTGGCAGCACAAGTAATAACTGCTGACTCTGTTGTAAATACTGTGGAGAATATCACTGGTTGCGTGGCAGATGAAGGAGGTATTTCTGGAATTTTATGTGCTGCATACTCCTCAGTGACAGAAATGTTGCTTCGACCTGATACAGATGTCTCTAGAACTGTATGTAGTTCTGCATAGTCAGATGTAGAAAATGATCTAGAGTCAATGCATTCAGATTTGCTTATTGAATCTTGTGCCACAGTCATGTCACTTTCTTTGGTGGCATCTACATCTTGGGGTAAAGAGATAATAACATGAGACATGCTTAATGTTGTTGGAGTATAAAGATCAGATGCATCAACTGCAGTGACTATATCAAAAGCAACAGCACTTTCTGATACAATTGGTATGGATTTCTCTGTTACTGTAACCACAAATGGCACAAATGGGGTGGTAGATTCAGATTCTTTACTCTTAGACTGGGCAATATCTTCCTGATTTGCATGTTTTAACATGTTTAATGATGCAGCCTTAGCTGAAGTGTCTTCTGCCATGGTATCTGATGTTAAATCCACCACAGTACCTAATGATGAGTCCTTATCTGGAATATTACGTTCAGTTGTAGATATTTCAGAAGTTATAGGTTTAATTGACTGTGTACCATCTATCATAATGAATTCTTCAGATTCTGATGAAGGTGAAATATCGGGCTCTGATGTTTCTACCGATTCCCTGGCATATTCACTTATGTATTCATCTTCAACATCTTCAGTTGTAAAATGCTGTGTCACTTTCACATCGGGTATAGAAAGGGTTGTATTGGTAGCAGGGCCTCCCAGTGACATTGTAATGGAATCTTTGCAAATTACATCTGTTAAGGAGAAGGGAGTTTCTGATTTACTGTCATCTAAACAAACTGCATCTGTAGATGGCACAACTGAATGGGATTCTAACCCTAAGGTAGGTTGGGTGGGACTGGTTCCAGGAGTGAGCGCTGTCTGTTGCCTCTTCATCAGCTCTTCATATGCAGCATCTGCATCTAGCAACTGCTTTTCTTCTTTAATAGTAGATATGGTATCATCCACTGTTATTACAGCATGACGTTCTTGTACAACATATTGATAAGATTCATTTTCTTGTGTGTAAAGTGTTAAATCAGAAGGCTGTGTGTGATAAAAAGGTAAATGTTCACCTTTCCGTGAAATGTCATCAAATAATTGTTTTGAGCATGAATATGTTTGTTTTAGGTCTTGAAATAACTCAGAATGCATTTCCTGTTCTGTTTCAAGAAATGTGCTTTCCAATGTCCCATTGTATGTATCTTCTACTAATGATTCATAAATATAATCTTCTATTAGCATGCCTCCATACAATGGTTCTTTTTCAAATACATCATCCGTGTCTTTCTGACCTTGATGCTGCTTTGCTTTAGCTATCATTTCTTCATACACCTCTTCTGCACTTTTTAATGGCTTCTGGTCATCTATAACATCATCAATGAAGATGCTGAAAGGCTTTTCATCTGTTGGAGAGTATAGAGAGACAGATGTAGGCAGTTTGTAAACCTTCCGCACTTCTTTAATTTTGTCAGGGCTAATTTCGAATCCTTCTGGTTCAGATTCAATACTTGGTGAATACTCAGAGCAAGATGATCTGTGTAATTCTTCCATTTCTGCAGCCTGACGTAATTCTTCTGTTGGTGATGCATCTTCAATAGGTGAAAGATTACTTGGGGGAGTCTTGGGACGTTCCCTTCTTCGCTGAGCCCTCAGTTCATCTTTATCTTTTTTAGATTTTTTACTAGAACTTTTCCGTTGTTGCTGATCTAGTTCACGTAGTTTTTCTTGCTCTCTAAGAAGTTCTTCCTCCTCACGAAGCTCCTCTTCTTCTGAAGAGTCTTCAATAGTAGGTAGAACTGGACCATGTGCTCTGTGCCTTGCCTTTCTCTGTTTGCTTTCATCTGATGCTTTTTTGTGACTAGGACTACTATCACTGTCTTCATCGAGTGATGATACTGATGTAGGTGATGTACCAGGAGTAAAACTGGATGCATGGAGACTAGATGACCCTTCACCTCTTGATCTATCTTCTGGAGAATCAGTAAGACTCTCCATCTCTAACTCTGGTTCCTCATCAAAATATAATGTAGTTAGTTTCTTCTCTGGTTCCTCAGTATATGTATTTTCAACAGTGCTATTTAGCTCTATTGTCTTGAAACGTCTAAGTCCTCCTCCACTAGTGACAGACAGCTCTTCATTATCTTGACTTTTGGTCTCCCGGTATTTGGGGTCAGGGCTTTCATCAAATGTTTCTTCATCCTCGTCATGCCATGAGTGCCTTCTGCCTTGGTCATCATCATAACATGGAATATTTTTCCTAGTAAACCGCCTGTATTTTACTCCTGAACCCTTTCCTTTCACTTTACCATCATCTGTCTTTGATCTCTCCCTTCCACTTATCTCCTTTATCTGATTTCTGATATAGTCTTCTTCCTCAGATCCTGAAGCATCTTCATCTGCACTCATTTCAATGATCTGTTTTCGAATGAAATCTTCATCATCACCAGAACCCTGACTGTCTTCTCTTTTAGAGTCATCGCTGCTTGATGATCCCACACTAGCCTTCCTCCTCCTCTGAGGAAATGGTGAGTGCTCACTTTCACTGCTATCATCTACTGAATCATGCCTTTGTCTTTCTGATAAGTCCTCAGAAGAATCAATGCTTCCTCTGTGACTTTTCCTATGAGTTGTGATTTCTAGGCCTTCATCTTCAAGTGCATCTTCATCTTCTTCCTGAATATCTTCAAGTTCTTCATCAGAGCTACAGGATTCTGGAGTTATGGGCAGCGTCCTTGGCCTGTGGTGGTCCTTCATTTGTTCTCCATATGCATTGTAAATATCTTTACTCTTCCCTGATGTTTCACTAGCTATATTATTTGCTTGGGCCTCCAATATTGAAAGGACAGTGCTTTCTAACTTGGCTAGATCAGATGGACTAGTAGGACTACTTTCCTGATAAACTGAATCAGTTTTTGAAGGCTCTTTAAGCAAGTCCTTCTCATCAGTTGGAATGAAACTTGGAATCTCTCCCAGTGAACCTGATATTCCATCAGAAGAATAGCCTGTGTCACTTAATCCTTGTGGGCTTTTCTGTTGCTGGGCACTTGACGCATCAGATTTGTCATCTTCTTTTTCCTGTTTATAAAAAAAAAAAAGCAGTTGGACGGTAAGTCCCTTTGTGTAATTCTCATATTGAATACCAACATTTATTAATAACATAATTACTTGCCATCTCTTGAAAACAGGCCATACATACTTGAGTTCTGTTGAGCTGAAAAGAATCTGCACTAGCACTTACCTAAAAAAAATTCTTACCAAACACACATTTTCCATGTTGTACCCACTTTTTTCTTTTTTTAACAAATAACAAAATGATAACTAAGGCCTGGATATATGATATGGTTATTGCAATTTTTTTTTAATTATGGTGATGCCTTATAGAAAATGAAACAAGTACAGTACTACATGCATACATAAAAATTAATATTTTAAATATCAAATTAATGTGGCAGGCTGTCTTATCAAAAAGAGAAAGCATGTTGAAATCCGCATGGTACAAAAGTCTGTGCAGACATGCACATGTGAGAATATGTGAGAATAAGCTATATCTAATAGCATTTTGATGATCTAAATATTTTCTTTAAACATTTTATCTATTTTTTCAGAACAGCTCATTATCTGTAATGCTATCAAATGAAAGCAAGTACTAAAAGGCATGCAAACGAGACTTCTGAAGGCAAATCATATTAATCATTATTTATTCAATGTTTCCAAGGAAAGTGAGTTGCAAAGTAGTTAAACAAGAACAACAGCATGCAAATGCAAATGTTTTGTTAATCTTTTTGAATTTCCTCTCTCACTCACACCAAAGAACAGATCTTTCATCATGTGCGCACTGTTTAAGTCATTTGATAATGACACGCAGACAGTGGAGGGGGAAAAAATGGCAAAACCTTGTTCATGGAGAGCATTTTGTGATTTTAGAGTTCAGTGATTATATTTTAAACTGCTTGACCTAAACTTATTTTATGTTGAGCATACCCTACCCGAATTTCCCACTGCACGATATGTAATGAAATCAGTGCAAAATGTACAAGCTTCTGTCTCCACTCCCCACCGGGGACACCTGTCAACAACCCTGTAGTGACTGACAATCTATTATTAATCTGGTCATGTCTACCAGAGACAGGCAAAGTGGTATAAAGACTTTGCACTTCTATTTCTAGAAAAGATAGCAAGCCTCTTGCTACTTGGTTGGTATTCCTCCTTCAGACCAGCCCTACAACACAGATTCTTAGTTGCACCTAAATCATTGATGTCAGACATATACATTCTGCCTCTTTTCTAATATTACATACTAAATTTTCCTATAGAGGACTGGCACGTGCACTGGTGAAAACAATGTGGCAAAAAGCAAAAGCTGTAATGCAGACCTGCAGGCATGCCATAATGACAATCTGTTTAATGTTACAATTATGTAAAACACACAAAAAAATGGCAATTTATATAGAAAACCCCACAAATAATGGCTAGTGACAGATCCTCAACATAATTATTCTGACTCTGGGACTGCATAAATTTTGGTTTAAAAGTAGCTTGCAAAGATAAACCCATTCAGCCGTGTTAGTGTACCTTTACAGGGCCTGAACAAGTACCACACTATAGCAACTTTCTTGCCAGCATTTTGTACATATCCATTCAAAAACTTGTCTCCTACTTGACCTTGTAGAAAAATCAGAGCTCAGACTATTTCATTATGATGCCTGCATGGAGCCTTCTGTAGCAAACTGAAATGTACAGTTGTGTAGACTGTGGTATCACCCTTGTGTATATCCCATATTCAGTGATGCATTGTAAAAGTACCAGACCAGAAACAGACTTGCTCTTGCTCATGCTGATCTCCTACCAAATCTGTTTAATGGTGCACAAATACTAATAAACCTATAATCCAATCTTCTCTTGAAACTGCTTATAATAAAACTGTCAGGCTGCTTATAATAAAACTGTCAGGTTTGCTTCACGCCTTCCACCTAAATCTCATCATTGTCTTGCTCTCAAAACTGTCAAGTGGTTAGAATTCCTCACCAAGTACTACTTTCCCAACTCACTATCATCCACTCTGTATTGCACAACCCCCTCTCGTGCCCCAGCATCTCATTGTTAGGCTCTGTCTATTCACCACCAAAACCTGTAGGAGCTCTGATCAATTTTACCTTTGTATCTACAAGCCCAAAAGATCTTCAGGCCAAAAACTTTATAGTTACCTACCTGCCCTTTCTTGGAAAAAGATCCCCCTGTCCGTTGGCTCTTTGTCCCAAATTATTTTTGGCTTTGCCCTTTATTTTAAAGTAACAAAGTTGAAAGATATACAGGATGAAGTAATTGAATCTTATGCATGTGTCATACTACCATAAATGTCATTACCAATTAGCAATATTGCTCTGCGAAGTCTACCTATTCATTAAGACTTTGTGGGAGAGATTGTACACATTTCTTGGAGAAGCAATCCTTCATTACTTCTCCCAAGTTCTGGGGGGACTGCTAATGCGCTGTGGAAGAGCACACTTAAGATGTTCCCACAGTGCACGAAGAGGCTGATGGGAATTGAAAGCATTCTAGAAAGGATACTGCTAGGTCACTGAAGTTTGCCAGGCACTCTTCATACAACAAGTCCTTCACAGGAAGAACAAGGAAGCAGAACATAACTGGCCAAGGAATGCTTCAGTGCAACTGAATTGCACTGAACAGCATGGCATCAGACTAGTGGAAGATCATACCAAATTCTTAAGCTTGAGGAATACAAAATACAAACAATCAAAGTTTTCTGTAGTCTACATCTGACCTTTGTTTTCCTTGCTACTATAAATCCCCAATGACCATCAAGCCTCCCTACAACCGGCCAGACTGGCCATTTATTTTTTTTTTTTTTGCTTTTTTCCCCCTGAGAGGAAATAGACATACAGCCTACTCATTCAACCTGTGAACAAATGGCAGACATCCTTCTTCTACAGGGAATGTGATGTTGCTTTTAAACACTAGCTGTTCTCAATGAACATATTCAGCAGCACAGTTTGGATTCACCATGCCTTTGTGGGGGTATGTCATCTAGTATAACCCCATACAAAGGCCATGCCTTCCTTGAAGCAAACACTCCCTTGTGATATTGGACATGCCCTCAGAGATGTGCATCATCCCCCACCTCTGACAGAGGTGAGTAAGCAAAGCCTCATTACTCCTCTTTCCTTCCTTTTATCAGATCCTCCGACACTTAAGCCTCAAGTAATTTTGGTCATAATCTATGTTTTATATCTCTATGCATTGAACTAAGCTTTGTCCAAAATGACAGTTAAGCAGAAGCTTATCTTACAGCATTGGATAACTCAAACCTTGCACTGTTTTCGTTCATGAAAATAATTTCTCCACATCTTTATTGCTGAACAGGCCTACATTTAAGAACGCACTGTAGTTTCCTGTACTGCTTCTAAATCTCGAGTAAAATAGTTTTACATAAAAAGGAAGAAGAAAATCATAAATAAGAGCACTGTGAATGATCAACTTTGATGCATTTTGTAGGTGATGCAATCCTCTTTTCAGCACTCTGTGACAATTATATTCACATTAAAACTGCATTACCTCAAAATTAACTCTGAGAGAAAAATTCTGGGAGCAGAAAAAGAAAACCTTTTTATATATCACTAATCAAGTTAAATGGCAATAAACTGATTTTTAATTTCAGACCAGCTATGTAGAGGTGTCCTGATTTATATAAAAAATAAATATGTCAAGGCTGGTCAAACAGAGCAATGCACTTGAGTTTCTCCACATTCAAATCCCCATAGGAAAAATCACATTCCACTCCTTGAGAGTTATAGGTCCCCTTCTATGGCCAAGAAACCCATAACAAGTATTTAAGCTTATTGGAAGTGCTCACCAGCCAACTCAATACCATATCCATGGTCAGTTTTAATTACCCCACTATTAACTCAGAATCATATATGACACCAGACATGCAGACACAGAGATTCCTGGATTTTGTTAGCACAAACTCCCTGGACCAGATTGTAAATACTCTGATCCGGGGCGCAAACATATTGGATCTGGTCCTCACTAATATGAGAGAGTGTTGCACACACCCTAGTGTAATGTTTTCACTGGTAAAACCAGACCACAAAATGGTGTCCTTTAAAGCAAAAATAAAACACAAAACCCCAGCTAACCCTGGAATGTTCAGGAAGTACTCTAAGGCTAACTTCCTACTATTAAGTGATAACCTGCAAAAATTTCCAGCCCCCATAAATGCTACGAACTTTGCTGCCTTTGCAAAATTGTTCATAGAAAACCTATACAAACATGTTTATAGCTCCACAGAGGCAGCTATACCTACGAGGAGGAAGTTCAGAACTAACTAAATAAACAACACCCTGGTGGAATCACAACATCAATAGACTGTATAACAGTACAAAGACAATCATGGCAAGCATTAGGAAGTGTAGCATCCAGCAGGACAAAAGCACTTTCGTCAAACTAAACAAACAACTCAGAGAACAAATAAAATCCACCCTTGTCAAATTTGGGGTAAATGTGGCCTCCCAGTCCAAAGGCATTCACAAGGTACTCTAGCTATGTCAACATCCTCAAAGGCAATACAAAATTGTGTGCAGAGCTCATTGTTAATGGAGCCATCTTTACTGTGCAAGAAGATTTATTTAATTTATTTATTTATCTTTGTTGACTAGCAAAGTTAGACTGCGATAGATACCCTTTTTTAGCAATGGCATGGGGATAAAAGCTCCGATATTAGCATACTTAGGCAATATACAGTATATTTTCATTTTCTACATTGTATATAATATTTTCATCTTGGTTACAGATATAGTTTTGTATACATAATTAGTTGTAACAGATGATTAATGCTAACCTTGTATCATATAAGTTGTGACTATTGGAACAGGAGAAAAAAAAGAGATTACCTGTGCATTTGTATAAGGCTGTATCAGACAGAAATACAAAGAAAAAAACAAGGGGAGACACATATTTAACATTTGGGTTGAAATTAGTAAGCATTTGCACTATGAGGAAGAAAAAGGATTAAATAGAAGTAAGTTGTTGTGTCTTTTGGCTTTTCCCAGTTAGGGGTCGCCACAGCGGAACTCCGGTCTGCTAATGATTGGCAGTAGATTTTTACATGCCGATTTGCCGGCCCTGATGCACAACCTTCAATGAAGGTATGCCCATTCACGCATGTCTCTACACAGAAGATGGTCTAGCTGAGAATCAAACAGGACAACATCTTACTGTGAGGCGACAACGCTACCGCAGCACCACCACCGCAGTTATTAAATAGAAGTAAGTAGTTAAGAAAAATAATCACTTAAATGTTCACAGTATAGCTAGAAGGGAAAGTGTAATAATTACCATGTGGGAATTTAGTACAGAGCAGCTATCATTTTGTCAGAGGTATTGCAGCTTGTATTTTCTTCAGGATTGGAAATTATGCAGAAGTAGAGCAAGAGCAGAGCCAAGTACCTTTCAGATTATGTTTTATCAGACATTTAAAGCATTTGTTGTTTTCTGTAAGCTTTAAATCTAATGGGATGGAGCTCCACAGGTTTGAGACACAGTAAGAACAGAAGTTGTTTCCTGCAGAGTTTTTAATAATTTACAGCTAGGAGTGATTTGTTATTGAAGCATAGTGTTCTGTTGTTGCTGCCTGCTAATAAGATGCTTTTTAGAGAGGGGCAACTATCTAGCTTGTAGATAAGTTTGTGGGCAGTGGTGATTTAAGAGTAGGTGAGCTGATCTGGGAGTTCTAGCCAATTTAGCTCCTTTAGGGATATGCAGTGGTGGGTTTTATGAGATGAATATGTGGCAAATGCTGCTATTTCATTATAGCATGCATCAGCTTTGGACTTGAGGGTGTTGTTGACGCTAGTGAAGGGAGGTGATGCATACAACAGAAATGGGAATAGGTAGGCTGTTGCTATGGATTTCCTTGTGGAAACTGTAAGATATTGATTTGCTCTATATAGGGAGCCTATTTTTTATGTGTATTTTTCATAGTTTGGAGAATATGTTGGTCATATTTGAGTTTACCATCTAGGAGTAATACAAGTTAATTTGGCTTCTGTCACAGTTTCAGGTTTTGTATTGCTAGATGGAGACAATGTGTGCTTTGAGTATTAAACTGTTCTGGTAAAAAGAACAATAGTTTAGTCTTTCTTGCATTTATGACAAGGTCTGCAGTGCCTAGCCAGGATTTGAAAGATGAGAAAGACTCTTGTGTGAGTTCCTGGAGGATTTATAGTATTGGGGTAGAGCAGATCAGGATTGCAATATCTGCATACTGAACTATATTTGCTTTTTTGTGGCAGTATGGACTTTGTTTACATATATATTAAACATAAGTGGGCCCAGTATTGATCCTTGTGGACTCCAACTGTGACTGGAAGGAAAGATAAAAACTCCTGTTTCCATTTTACTGATTGTTGTCTATTTGCGAAACATCTATGAAACCAGATGAGATATGATTTAGTTAGACCTGGGAAGAAGAGCTCACTGAGAAGTTTTTGATGGGAAATTGCATCAAAGGCCTTTGACAGATCCAAGAATAGTGCTGATAGTAGGTTGCCATTATTTTTATTGTTGCTGATAGCATTAGTAAAGCTAATAAGATCAGTAATTGTGCTATGACTGGGGCGTAGGCCACATTGGGCTGCTATATATATATATATATATATATATATATATATATATATATATATATATATATATAGCAAACCTACTGGCAGGCAAATTCAGCTCTAACATTACGGAACAGGTCCTCAATGTTCTCTCTAAGGCTAGGAATACTGCCTCAATGGGCCCAGTTAATATCCCAGGAGGCCTTCTAAATAGCATGAAACATGACCTGCCAGGCTGTCTGGAATTGCTATTGAACTGTAGCCTCCAAACAGGCTTTGTGCCTCATGAATGGAGAACAACTGCAGTCATCCCTTTACAAAAAGGTAGGTCATATACAGACCCTGGAAACTACAGACCTACAAGTCTCACTGGTCTCATATGCAAAGCTATGGAAAGTATTATCATTGAAATAATCAATAATGACATTGGAAACCTCCAAACACTGGACCCAACTGAATTTGGTTTTGTCAAGGGCAGATCATGCCTACTCAACCTGGTGAACTTTTTTTTGAAAAGGTCACAAAAGCAATGGAGGAGGATAAAATGGTTTCTGCCTACCTTGACCTAGCCAAGGAATTTGACACCATACCCCACTCGAGCATTGTTGACAAACTCAAGAAGTTAGGTAGAAATCCTTATGTCATCTATTGGATAACCATCTAGCTCACAGACAGGAATCAGGAAGTTAGAACTGGAGAATCCACCTTTACAGAGAGGCCAGTCACAAGAGGATTCCCTCAGGGGTCAATGCTGGGAATGCTCCTTTTTGGTATTTACTACCCAAAACTCAGAGATAGCAAACACTGAGATAATGATTCCCTGTTTATGGTCCACTGCCAAATGCATGCTACTCCTTTGAGCAGTCCCTTGCTTGTTTAGATACCACATAATGGTCAGTTTTATGACCAGATAAGGCATGACCTAAGAGGTAGTAGTTTCTTTAAGGTGCTCAAAGCCAGCAGGACTGCTCTGAGCTCCAGCTAGTTGATGTAGTATCCCTCTACAGGGTGTCACAGTTTCTGCACAGTGTGAGAGCTTAGGAAGACTCCCCAGTACAAAAGAAAAAAAAAAACTCACATGAAAATCTGTGATGGATTTGGTTGCAGAAAAGGACGATAAATCATAAGAGCAGTAGAGAACAGACACAATTCTAGGGCCTGGTGACAATGGCCAAGCATCTTCAAAAAGTTTGTATATGCGCAACGCCTCTAAAGCCACTGACCTGTCATAGTCAACTGTAGCATCTAAACCCTTAGACATGTGAAAGGCAACAGGAAGACTGTGGTAGCCATGAAGATTTTATGTTTAGTTTTTTCTTGCATGTATTTAGTAATGTGTTATCAGTAATTCTCATATCTTTTGAGTGGAAATATGTGAAAAGAATAAGACTAATTAGCTAACTAACTAAAACATTATTTCACTGATTAATTAAGGATACTTAAGGACAATGGAAACAAAAGTTAACCCAGATATTGGTAGTTAAAGAAAAATAATAAAAAAATCTTAAAAAGTGCATGAGAAAAAGGTAGTAACACTACTCGTGGAATTAAAGGTGATACATCAGGCAAAACATTGAATGGCATAAATGACATTTTTATGTCAATGCATCGGGGTGGAGGACTCGTTCATTAGAACATATTTAAGGGTTTCAGAACTAACACTGGCAAGTGGTGCAGTTGGTTAAGGCAGTTAGTTGTAGTTAGTGTGGTACAGGGTTTGATTCTCTTAGTCCTCATTTGCCAGAGTGTTCTTGGTATATTAGTCCTCATTTGCCTAATGTGTGAACCTGAGCAACTCAGTTAACCAGACATGGCTCCTAGATTGCCCCAGAAAAGGGATCATTTGTTACAGTAGGCCTAGCTGGTTAAAAAGTTGGTATTATAAAGCAAAACAAGATTTCATTAAAATATTATCAATTGGAAATGCACTTATTTTAATGCTCAGTATGGAATGTTTGTATTTACCAGATAGTTTTCACAGTATGCGCAGTATGTGTCTATGATTTTCGCAATATGCACAGTAGATGTATATGATTTTCACAACATGTAAAGCATGTATATGTTCAGAGATTCCTAAGAAAGTACTAGGCTCCTGCCTTGTGGGACATTTTAAGCCTAGTCAGGTCCCATTTTTGTAATTGAAATAACCTACCCCATCTGGTTACATATTGGTCTTACACTTCCCTTGGCTGATAATTATAAATTACCCCTAATGAAAACATCTGGGATCATGCCATAGATAATTTAAGGGGACCCATGCATAGGATAAAGCATGTAGTAGTTAACTCTGCCCATTTGTAGTACAAGGGCCAGTCCTGGAATAAGTTTTCTGATTCCCATCCACAGATCTAAGTTGCACTAGAAAATGGACAGTGATGAACTTTGCTTAATGTGTATGGGGAGTTTATTCCACAGCAGCAGTATCCTCTGCAAAATATACCTGTCTCTCCAGACTGTACTGTTGATGTTGCAGAATAGGTTTAGATCCCTAGACTGAGTATTCTTGATGCCATTTGACTTGCACAGTAATGGGTCTGAGAATACCTTGTACGTATGCCAGGCACAGGTCACCTCTTAGCAGTCTGTAGGATACAGAGTATAATGAAAGGGCTTTGAGTCGGTCCATATAGGGCATGTTATTTAGGCCTTGTATCCTTTTAGTAAGATCTCTGGGGGGTGTTGTATGCATCTGGACATACACATGCTAAAAGGAGGCATTACATTCAATGATTGGCCTAATGAGGGTTGAAGTAAAGGGGACTATGACTTCACTAGATCTAGATACAATCCATTTGTTTATAAGCTATTCAATATGGAAGGACTTTCTTACAACAAGAGATGCATGCTGGTCAAATGTTAGGTCACTGTCCACAGAGGTTCCCAAACCCTGACCAACTGGGTCAGCTCTTAGGGGCATATTGTCAGTGTGGTAGTTCCCTGGGGTAGATGGCTTTGCAAAGGATGCAATAATGCTTTTATTGGCATTTAGTTTCAGAAAATGATTTTGACATTAGTTATTTATTGAGACAAACTTTCCTGCAGGGTGGCTAAATCATACAGGAATTCAATGAATGCTCCTAGCTTGCAAACTTAGTCAGCCAGAGCCCTTTGATATTGGCTTTTACTTCAGAAAATTAGATGCCAAACAGGAGAAGTCCCAGCTTAGAAATTTGGGGGACTCTAATGGTGACTGGTTCCTCTGTTTTGATTATCTGTGTCCAATTTGTGAGCCAATTGGCTATCCAGCAGGTGACGCAGGAGTCACAGATATAAGTGATTAAACAGATTTTGCAAATAGCATCACAGCTAACACTATTCAGGCAACAGCTTAAAAACTAGAGTGACACATTGATTGTGACATGTTCGTTAAAACAAGTCATATTACTCTCTGAGGAAAGTAGTAGTGCAGGCTGCTTAATAAGATCCAGTCTACAAATATCATACATTAAGTATGAGAGTTATTTAATGATCAATGATCATGGAACATGAGAAATACAAGGGTAGTAACAGGATATTTTATTTAGGAAAATAGCGGTCACAAAAGATATGATTATAATGCATATTTCGACAAATAGAGGAAAAATGTAAGTTGTAGAGGAATTTAAGTGCAATGAAAGTAACAAAAAAAGTAGAGCTAAATATAGGGAGAATGCAAGATGGCTGTTATAAGCAGCAGGAATTCATTAAGGTTAAATCCTGACTTTTTTGACATTAAGATAGACAGTTATTTCAAAAGTTAGCACAGGTAAATGACAAAAAAGTATTTACTTATTCCATGTACTGAAATGACATTAACATTTTTTGAAGATATTTCAAAAGGTTGCAGATTTTTCAAATGTCAAAGAAGCTTCTAGCGCACTATGGGCATGGATAACCAATCTGTTTCCATGTCGGAAGAGAGAATTTTTAAAATGCTCCTGGCTATAGCATTTATAATTCTGATTTTGCTATGCTTCATGTATAGGCCCTGATTAATACAAATAGTAAAAAAAAAAAAAAAAAAGGGTACTAATAAATTACTAATAATTAGGGTTGCCAGCTTTTAATTTAAAACATTTATTTCATATTTTATACACACACACACACACACACACACACACACACACACACACACACTACATATATTTATCGCACATTGAATGTACCCATTTGCTCTGTGTCTTTTAAAAGGTAAATTTTTTTTTGCTGCTCTAGCAGCAAATACTTCATCTGTATTATTATATATAAGTATACATAAGTGTAGCAGGACACAGGAAGACATGAATCAGAACAGTCTTCCAGAAAAACTTTTTAAGCATAATCACCAAAAAATCATCACAAAAAAAAAAAACATTTTCTAAGTCTCTAAGTTCCAACAAACAGTACAGATTTAACTCATAATCATATGCACACATGCCACACTACACATGCCATTTCAGGTCAATTTTGTTTAGCAGGGCTGAATAAACAAGACCATTAGCTACAGTCCCCACCCCAAAAAGAAATGTTCTTAATACAGAACAGTACACAGTAGTGCATCACAGCACTTCACGACATGCACTGCATCACACATTCATTACTTTTACTTATTTCTACTAGTTTCAGTATCAGCAGTAGTAGCAAGCAAGTAAAAGAGTAAATAGTTAAATAGTACCACTAATGAATTATACCAATGATACAATAATAATAAATACAATAATAATACAATATTCTGAAAATGCTGAAAAAGTTAAAATTAAAGGTAAACGAAGAAAGATAGCAGAAGAAAGTGTGCCATTCACTGGTGTGCCATGTTGTGTTATTTTAGTGACAATGTTATTTTAGTGACAAAACAAACACATCTTCTGCTCTTGTCCTCACAACAACACAACAAGACACAACAACAAGAAACACACACACATTCAAATTCAAGTCACATTCACTGGCACCTGATAGGTTTCAGAAGATGTAATAATCATAAACTATATATACTTACATAAATACACAGAGTGAATGGTGCACTCAAGGAAGTAAGTACATTTCTAACTTAGTGCTCATTTTTCCCTGAATCTAGTATCTGTCCTGAATAATTTCTCAGAGCCGATCTGAAGATGAAAATAATGAGATCATGAAAATAATGAGACAGGTATCAGATACAGCTCTGGGGCAGATCTCATGTAACCTCTTTTCTAAGGAGATACATGCTTAATTCATAAAGGAATTAAAGAGGGAAGTGTTAAGATATAGACTGCTAAAGTATGACTGCAACAATGGATAGCTTTGCTTTAGACATTGCTTCTAAGTAAGATGTCAGGCGAAAACATATTTTATCTTCGGTGGGAAATGTTTCAGACATCATGTTATAACTGCATATTGCAAATCTGCATAAGAAAGCACAGCTCTGCTTTGTATGTTAATAAACAAAAATACTTCACTAGTTCATTGGTAAGTACTCAGCTATCCGCCCAAGGGCCTAAGTAAGCCTAGCCAACAAGGTTCCCTGGCTTATGCCACCAAAGAAAGTTCATTTCCTGTGCCCCTGTCGAGCAGATCCACAGAAGTGATCCCGGGGTGTATTTCTATTTCCCATCCACTCATCAAGATTTTTCTTGAAGAGTGGTAATTAGGTACTTTGCTAGACATAGATGGGTAGCTTGTTCCAGAGTATAGGAAGTCTCTGGGACAGGAATCTATCCCTCTAGAATGTCCTGTTTATTGTGGTGACAAGGTTTAGGTCCCTAGAGTGTGTAGCTTGGAGGGATTGAGATTTCTTTAGGTGTAGCATGTCCAATAGCTCTGGGTTTAACATAGCTTTATATGTTAGGCAGAGATCTCCTTGGAGTAGGCGATATGCTACAGAGTAAAGCTGGAGCTTTTTGAGACAGTCAGTGTAGGGCATCTGTTTGAGGCCAGTAATCCTCTTTGTGAGGTATTTCTGTGGCCTTTCCAGCTGCTGCAGATGTCTTGTGAGGTACATTCCAAAAGGAGCGTTGTACTTTATAATGGGTCTAATGAGTGCTGAGTAGAGGGGAACAATGACCTCTTTTTTTCTGGATGAGAACCCTTTAGTGATGAGATATGCCTCATAGAAAGATTTCCTGACTACTGTGGCAATGTGATCAAAGGAGAGACTACTGTCCACCTGGGTCCCAAGGTCTCATCACATATATGGCATTAAGTAGACTGCCGTTTATGTGGTAGTTCATGTGTACAGAGTTTTTACCAAAGGGGATGACAATGCACTTTTTGGCATTGAACTTGAGGCCATGTCTCTGACACCAGGCATCTGTATCAGTAAGGCCCTTCTATAGGATGTCCACATAATTTGGGGACTCAACTATGGCTCCTAGTTCGCAGTCATCTATCAACTTCATTAGCCAGAGGCCTTCTGTGTTAGCCTGTACTTCAGAGAAGTAGATAAAAAACAGGAGAGGTCCAGGACTGAACCCTGTGGTACTCCACTTGTCATTGGTTTGAAAGCAGATTTGGAGTCTGCAACTTTTACAGTGTGGGTTCTGTCAGTGAGCGACTTGGCAACCCATCTTGTGACGTAGGGATTTATACCTAGTTTAGTGAGTTTACCTATAATTTCAGAATGGGGGATGGTATCAAAAGCCTTGGCGAGGTCAAGATAGGCTGTGTGAACCACCTTACCTTCTTCTATGGCTTTGGTGACTGCCTCAAAGAAATCGATCAGGTTCAGAAGGCATGATCTGCCTTTCACAAACCCAAACAGGGTGGGGTCCAGAGTTTGGAGGTTACCAATGTCTTTGTGTATGAGTTCCATGATGATACATTCCATGGCCTTGCAGACCAGGCTCATCAGGCTAATAAGGCAATAGTTCCCAAGATCTCTGTGGTGGCTCCCCCTTTGTGGAGTGGGATAACTGTTGCTGTGCACCATTCAGTGGGTACAAAGCCTGATGTGAGATTATGATTGAACAACGTGCTTAGGTGGGGAGCCAGTTCGTTCTGAAGTTCATGTAAAATGCAGTCTGGGATGTTGTCCGGTCCCATGGATGCTGTGTTTTTGGTTTTAGAGAGTGCAGCTTTTACCTGCATAGATGTGATTACAGGGACTCTGCATTCTTCATATAGATTTGTATGGTCACATTTGTATAGATATGGGCCATTTAGGGGTGAGAGAGGGGAAAAGTTAGCACTGAACCTATCTGCAAGGATGTTGGCAATATCAGTTGGTTCTGTAATTTTCATGCCATTGTGCAGTAACTCAGAGCAGATCTGGGTGTTGCCATTGAGATTCTTGACATAGCTATACAATGCTTTGTGGTTGCCCATAGAATCACTGGCGATTTTGTTTTCGCAGCTAGCTTTGGAGGATCTTATAGGGGATCTCAGATTCTTACTGAGGCTGACCAGGGAGCTCCTCTACTCCTGGGATTTTACTCTCTTTTGCAACAGTTTCTTTCTTCTGTTGTAGAGTTTGTTTATGGCAGGGGACCACCAGATTGGCTTCCTTTTGTTTGGAGGATAGCGTCTTGGTTCTGTTTGGGATAGCATGATCCATACACTCATGTAAGTGCTTATAGACTGCATTTGTGTAGGATTCAGCAGTCGTAACTGTATTGTCCATCTGCATGGGTGTCATGAAGTTTGCCACTTCTGTGTTAAGAAGCATGAAGTTGGCTTTGGATAAAATTTTTACTGTGGTTTCCTTAATGGTGGGTGGGGGTGGGATGCAGATAGCTAGGGTGATTAGCTTATGGTCAGATCTGACCAATGAGGAGTTGACTTCAGGTGTCGAACACCGGTCACTCATGTTGGCAGTGACTAGGTCTAGGATATTGTTGCCCCTGGTGGGGGTGTGGATAAGTTGATCCAGGGCATTGGAATTTATGAATTCCAGAAAGCGTTAAGCGAAGGAGTTGGTACATGAGTAGTTTTCCCAGTTAATGGTGGGGGAAATTGAAATCGCCCATTATTAGGATGTTTGGTTGAACCCTAATATTTTCCAGTATATCAAGAAAAGAGGAGTGGGAATCCTGGGGCATGGTGGGCTATCTGTAGCAAGCTACAGTTTGGATTGCAGTTTTGCCCAGAGTTAGTTGCACTTGGATAACCTTGGATGCATTATGCTGCGCAACTAGCCTGGAGGTGTGGATATCCTTAATGAGTATGGACACACCTCCATCTTTGGTGTTCTGGTCCAGGTTAGATGGCCGGAGAGCTCTTCCATGTCTCTTTTCAG
Organism: Protopterus annectens; assembly: GCF_019279795.1. Classification (NCBI taxonomy): domain Eukaryota; kingdom Metazoa; phylum Chordata; order Ceratodontiformes; family Protopteridae; genus Protopterus; species Protopterus annectens. The sequence continues at coordinate 983,086,324 of NC_056745.1, read as the reverse complement.
GTAGTCCAGGGAGGTATGTCTCAGGTCATTCACACTAACATGGACAATGATAGAGTCACATTTGTACTTGTTGTGGAGTGAACTGAGTGCGTGGGTTATGTGCTGGATCCTGGCACCCGACAGGCAGCTGACAGTAAACCTCTCCTTGTTTAGCCTGGTGAGTGGGACATCAGTGTGCCTGACTATAGAGTCACCTATGACTAGTGTGTTGGGTACATTGTTTAGCCTTATGGGCTATGGTTTATTGGCACACTGGGTCTGTGAGCTATGTGTCATTTGGGTTGTGTTGGGGGGTGGAGGTTGCTTGCGTTTCTGCTTTGGAGATCTCTGTTGCTTGAGCAGATTATTATTGAGACCCTCTGTGAATGTTTTTGTGTTTCTATGTGTGGATTTTGGTGGTGTAGGTTTAGTGGGACTATGTGACGAGTGTGGTGTGGTGCAAGTGTTTACCTTCTCCTCTTGACTGCCAAGTTCAGTCTTGGTTGGAGAGAGCTTTACCTCCAGTTTGGCTAGATAATTGCATCTCACAGGTTGTGGTGTTGGGTGGTAGGAGGAGAGGGTTGTTTGTGTATATGAGGCAATTGCTACATTGCCCTAAGATGCCCAGATTCATCAGATAGACAGGAGAGAACACTGGGAGCTGACCTTTGGACATGCCTGAATAAAAACTACTTTCCTTTAGGAACATTGCTTGACTAGCAGAAGAGTTAGAAACATTAGATTCTGACCTTGCTTTAATTACAGATTCTGTAATGAATGCAGCACTGTTATGGTAAGAGAAATATTGAATGTTACAGCACGAGATCATGGGAATACATGCTTAGAAGTAAACCATACATTCTAGGGGCATAACCACCAGAGTTGTTATTCACATGACAAAAGATTAGATTACCGCCAGAGTTGTTATTCAAGTGACAAAAGATTAGATTATGGCATTATTTTTCTGTCAGTTCAGAGTGCATGAATTATGATTAGACAATATTCCAAAATGTTAACACCTAAAGTGAAAAAGTACCGTTTTCTTTGTATTTAAGTTAGTCTTCATAGACAGCCATTTTAGATTTGCTAAGCTGCTATTTCTATTCTGAACATTAAATGTATTGCCATAACATGATTTTATGTCTCAGAAAATTTACTCTGAGACAGAGATTTGAATAGTTACAACATATTTTGCATGAACCCACTAATTCAAAACCCAAAATAAACTATGGTTATACTCCTTAAGTGATGCATTGTTTTTCCAAGCCCTTCTCCAAATGTGCATAACAAAAAAATACCAGCACAGCTTGACATTTTCAGACTTTTCATTCTGCTGCAGAACCCTTCACTGCTGACATCTTTACAGCATTGCAGCTTCCCGTAATGTCTCACTGCTGAAACCACCATGTATAGTATAAATTCTGTTGTAAAATCTTGTCAAAATAAGGTTTCTATATTCTCTTTTGCATACACTTTTCTGATCAGGTTGGCATTAATAGAGCATGTGTACTACAAGTATACCACACTGGCAATATGACATACAAAACAGTGAAAAAAAGTTTGTTTACATGCACACTGAGGCAATTCATTGTATATGCCATAGTAAAATGTTCATTTCAAACAGACCATGCATATAATTTCAGTTTTTTGTGTTATCGGGAAGACATCCAAAGAGGTGCATTGTATAGTCTTTACTGCACAATGAAAATAAACTTCAAGATCAATGATTAACTTAAGCTTCTGGGCATGGTGTAAAATCAGAATGAAGAATACTTCTAAATGTCTTACTGCAAATATAAAATTAAGTATTACCAGTCTTTCAATACCCTGTTGTTTATCTACTTTTAGGGGTAATATGCATGTTTTTAAAGTATTTATAATATAAATAACATTTCCACTGAAAGTATAAAATACTTGTGACTAAATGAAGAATCAGAACTGTAGGCATGAAAGATAATCTCAAGTATCTTATAAATCATTCTTGTGAACTATGTTTGTAAGGCTGTTTGAAAACCAGTTCTAGACAACTGCAGCAAAACTGAATAACTTAAATTGCATAACTGTGACCCACCAATGGTCTGCTGAATAAAACTGTGTGCACACCTCTAAGGGAACATAATACATGAAGATGCTTGATCAAAATGGAGCTGCAGATGCCACTGAATGGTGGCATTTGAAAAGTGCAGGAAACCACAGGAAAAAAGGATTTACAATATAAATGTGTATGAATGTTTTTTTTTTTTAGTTTTGCTTGGTACGAATATGCTAATATTTAGTATATTTTAGCCTAAATACTATGATAATATTATCAGACACTTCAAAGTCTAGAATTTTTTTCATGAATAACTTTCCAAAGCTAATGCAAACTTACGATACTTTACATTCTGGACATTAGTGGTGCACATACAAATATTATTTCATTTTTTCAGAATACATATTAATTATCCTGATTATATTTTAATTGCTAACTGAGCTACTATTGTACTTTTCAAACTGCTTGAAAATGTCTTGCATGCCACCAGCCTCCATATCATACTGGCTTTCAGGGCTTCCTCCAAAAACTCATAACTAGGTCTTTTCTGGCAGGTTGTGACTCTTTTCAGTATATTATGGCATAGACAAACTTGATATTCTACAGCACAGTGAAGAAGGTGGTGATTACAATGTTCTGATGTTAGCAAGCTGCAGAATTATTGCATCTTCTGCTGACAAAGGACAGCAATATCACTTTTACTTGAGAAGAAGCATTTTTGCTGTGTTGTACTGCAAATATGAGGGATAAAAGTATCTGCTTACATAGGATGACATATCAGAAATGCTGCTAGCTGCCATTAGAGGTTGTATTAAGAATAATGAATGCTTACAGTGACAGCCATCAATCTGACAACAAGCAATTTGATGACAGGGAAATAAGCATTCTTGTGTTTTCTAAGCTGCTCTAAAGTCTTTAGAGATCTGGCAATTTACATAATCAAGTGAACATATGCAAGTAATGTAGTTTTGCAGCTTTATCTGGAAAAGGGCTCATCTATTTTGCAGTGGAGAAGCTCCTGCATACCACTGGTTTGCATAGTCATACCAAGGAAAAGAGATAAGTCTTCATTGACTAGCAGTCTACTCTGCAGGTGAAAATGTGTATAACACAGAAATAGATTTTTTGTCATCATGAATGCAGTAATGTAGATGAAATGTCACATTATCTATAAATAAACTTTGAAAATATGTCAAAATCTCAGAGAATTTATGAAGTAAAATATATGACAATGCTTAATTTTGACTCATAATTAAAAGGAATACATATTTGTCAGAACTTTTCCAGTTTACACAACATTATTTCTAAGTTATGTCTATAGTGTGTAAAAATTTCTCGTGTCTTGGATTACACCTTGGTTGCCAGCATCTGTCAGGCTATGAAAACTGTGGTACTTAATTATACTTCCAAAATCAGTGCTGGCTACATTATGATTTACAAATAATGCTAATCAGTTTGTGTTATAGGAAGCAAAACACTGTAGACACTTGTCCCTATCAATACAGCCCCCCTCATGTACCATGCTTACAGTAGCTCCATCCATGGTTAAATTAAAATATAAACTAATGACCTTCTCTTTTAAAGTGTTCCCCCCACCACACACACACACACACACACACACACACACACACACACACACACACACACACACACACACAGTGGACAAACACAATTATAAGGACTTCTGAAGAACAAACCACCTTCAAAGTCTGTAATGAGCTCTCAAAATGTACTTGTAATATCACCAACCCCTTGGAGCTTCACCTGCTACTCATCTGAGAGATCTACTCTATCCTGGATATGCACTTAGACCTGTCAATCACTACTACAACCAAATATATTGGGAAATTCAAAAACAAGCATCTCTGGTAATTTACAAATATAAATAACCTCTATAACAAACATAAAAAAAAAATCTATAATAAATCTAAATCTGTGTGCATTAAAAACTCTACCAAAAGGATCAGCAGAACACTAAACTCTACCATAAGCATCAACTAAGCTAAAATGAACTGTAACAAGCATCTAAAGTTAAGGACAACTGTAAATCTTTTTATAATTATGGCAAAAAAGGAGAAGAAGAAGAAAGAACACCTACCAGTGTTCTGAACTAATTTCAAATAGCATCATGTGCTCAGACCCAAAGCACAAAGCAAAAGTCAATTTAGATAATATAGCGCAGACAGTCATCAGAATTGCACAAACCCCTCAATCCTGCAACCATCTAAGATCTTAAAGGAGCATGTCATTACTGTGCTCTTAAAAAAAAAAAAAAAAAACTACTACTTTAATGGGACCAGACAACCCATCCATATTCCTAAAAAAATACTGTAAAATATGCCTTTGTGGAATCCTTTCAAAATAATTTAATTTAAGAATAAGCACAGGGTATATGTCTATAAAGTATGGGAACTATTGCTGTGATGCCAGTTCTTAAAATAATTTCTAACACAGACCCTGGAAGCTACAGACCTAGCAGTCTAACTAGTCTAATCTGCAAGGCCATGGAGTACATGATGTCTGACTTTATAACCTGTGATATTAAATATATTATACACCTTGACCCATGGCAGACTGGTTTTGTCAAAGAAAGATACTCAACTTAGTAAATTTCTTCAAGAAGGTCAGTGGCTATATCAAGTAGTCATTCTGTCCACACAGCCTATCTGGATTGGCAAAGGCATTTGACACCACCTTACATTCTTGTATTACAAAATAAACGAAGACACACAAACATAGACCTATATGTGGCAAGTTGGATAGCAAACTGACTAAAAGATAGAAATACATAGTTAAAGTGCCAGATGTCAACACAAAAAATCAAGAAAGTAACTAGTGGCATACTTCAACGATTGGTGCTGGGATTCCTCCTATTTGGCATATATTCTCTGACCTCCAAACACTAAATGCTGTTCTGTGGCTAATAAAGTTTGTGGGTGACTGCAAGTTGGAAGTTATTGTCTCATCACCCACTGACACAGTGTCATTACAGTAGGAACTTATCCTCACTAACTAATGGGGTACTAAAGGATTAAAATTAAATGCAAAAAATATAGTATTGCTGCATCTAGCAAAAAAAATTCTCATCACCAACTTACTCCCCACTCCAAACTGACACAGTAATCACAGATTTTAGCACACAGGAAAACAACTCCCTGTTGTTTGACAAACATTTAGCATTAGCAGTCAGAAAAGCCTTCTATTTAGCACACCTGATTTATTTATTTTTCATTTGTTGATCAGGTTTGTCCAACTGAGCTGAGTATCCCTTCTTCAGTGGTGGCCCAAGGAGAAAAGCTCCAAGTGATACAAACTGGCATTTACAGTTTACTTTGCACAACAAAAGAAGAAGGAAAAAAGCATAATAAATACAATAACTAATAAAAATAGATTAACATAGCTAAAGGAATCACATCCATGTTGAAAGAAGTCCACTGTATTCTCCTTTAATTAGATCAATTACAATGCCCCCGTTAGGAAGTACCCATCCAGATACACTGTACTTGTAATAAGTCTGCAGCAATTCCTAGCCAAGACAGCTACTGCTATAAAAATGCTTAGTCACCAAGGCAGACTTAAAAATGTATCTCTATACCTGGTCTCTTACAGATTTTTATGTGGAGATCTATGGCCTCCTACATTCCATTCCATCAAGATCTCCTTAATCTCTTGCATCTCTGCAAAACAAACAGCTCCACTAGCATTAGATCTAATTATCTGAATCTCCTCCAGCATACAACTAAAACATGCAGAAGGGGCATATGTATTACCTAGCAACTTTCAAGACTAACCTTGACTATCATAACCTTCCCCTCAGCTATTAGGCCCATTCATTTCCCCATTATCCATGGGGAGGGTCAGCCTGGAAAAGTCATAATTTATACTTTACTCTTCCCATGCACCTGCCCAGCAGCAGCCCTCTGATGGGACATTCAATGGGCATATGTTTTGTTTTCTTTGCTTGGACAGTTCTTTAATGGCTTGAAGCCACAGAGACATGTAACAGGTAACACAGTTTTTTTTTGTTCTAAAAACAGTGTATTTAATAAAACCTTTGCAAAGGGGAGCGTCCCGGCAATCAGCCAAAAACAGACTGACAACAGGTCTGGTTACATTCTGAAAGAACACTGCAGAACATTAAAACTGCCCATTTTATATATAAAAATTGGATCACATTAAAGGCAAACTGATTTTATTTTTCATCAGTAAAAAATTATTAACATACATTCAATTTTCTAAATGGATACAGACAATAGGTGTCTTAAGAAATCTTCAATATTCATCCAGTTTAGCCCTGTTTGTTCTGGCATGGCTTATCAAAGGTATAATAGGTTTGATTAGCCACTATCAAAATTAAGTATATACTAACCAATATTAATACATGCTTTGCTTTTTTCTCAAGCTATGTGCATTAAATATCTAATAACATAAAATATATGGGCACTACAATATAGATGAATATAATCATTTTGTACCTTTTTCTCAAGGACGGCATATATCAGATAAAGAGATGTTTTGTTTTATAATACTTTTCAAAGCACATTTAAAACATAGTTAAAACACGTGCATGGGGAAAAGCACAGCTGCACAAGTCCTACTTACTGGTAACAGTAAATGTTTGAATTTCTCACTGCCTCAGTGGCATTTTGTGTTACCTGCCAAGGTAACCCAGTACTAGCCAACTTTCAAAAGCTCAAGACTCCTCTCCCTCTCAATTCATGTGACAGCTGATTGGCTGAGTATATCCTGAGAGGGAAACCTTCACCTGTCAAATGAAGCAGGTGTTCAAGGCTTTTCCACTTCTGCAAACAAGAGGAGGAAAGTACATGAAACCAAAATCGTCTAGCAAGAGTAAATCAGTGTGACAATCACAATACTGTATAAAAAACAAATCCCACAACAACCAAATCAAAAAAGTTGAAACCCTTCTCAACTATGCACAATCTGTGGGGGGGTGGGAAGGTGGGTGCTGCCACTGAGGTAGTGAGGAATTCAAACATCTACTGTTACAGGTTAAGTAGGAGTTAAGCAACTGTACTATGTTCATCATTCCCACTGCCTCAGTGGCATTTTGGATAGATTCAAAAGCTTACCCAATATGGGATTTGGAAAGTTGCGGAGCCAGGAGCCCCTGGAGATTGATCATAGCAAAGCCTGCTCTGGACCTCGAAAAGGAATCCATTTTGTAGTGCTTTGTGAAATTATGAACTGAGAACCAGGTCACTGCCTCTAGAGTCCACCCTTTTCAAATATGCCAATGAAGAAGCTAAGTCCTTAGTCAACTAAGTGTTAACCTTATCTGGAAGTGATTTACCATGGTGTGAGTAACAAAAAAAAAAAGTTGAAGACAACCATGATGCAATAGTTTTTGAGAGACAGGTTGATCTTTCTTAACTTCTATATAGGAGACAAACAGTTAATGTCGTACTATTCATGTGTTGCAGTATTCATAACCTGAGGGATTCCCTGCCTAGGCGACCCGAACATCTGGCCAGTATACAAAATACTTTTGCTACTACATGGTACATGCAATGTTGCACATAGTAAGGCAGCCCATGCAGGCCATAAAGGCGAGGTTGGTACATATCATTCCTCAGAATTTTTCTGCTGCCAATCTGAATGCCAGCTTCTATTTTTCATCTGATCATAGAGTGTTTGTTGTTTTCAGATAAGTGCCGCATTGGGGAAAATATTCGTTCCTTGTGTGCTGCTGTGTGTTTTTTGAGGTTAAGATCATCTAGGATAGGCAAGTGCCTTTGCGGATGTCAGATTCCATACAAAGATAACCACGATCAGTGTTTGTTTTGCCTAGGGTCTGAGCATGATTACAAGTCTTGAGTGATTTGCCAGGTGTTGGTCCCCAAAACGCATCATAGTCATTTGTCGGCTCTTAATATATACCTCGAGAATCAACGGCTTAAAAGGCTAGCCTTTGGTATGGAGGGCACCACAGGTCCATCCGGGGAGCAACCGCCGAAGGCCAAAAAGGTCAGTCTCGAATCTTTGACTGCACCTCTGGATTTGGACATTCTTCTTAAAGCCAGTGTAGGCCCAGAGGTCCATTCCATCTCTGGTTGCCAACCTGCAACATGTACCATTTTGGAAGCCATTAGGGAGGGTGCCACTACCATGGCCGGAATGGCATTGCAGATGTTGATTCAGGATGGTAAGGAGGAACCTCAGCCCACTACTATGTATGTCCCTTGCACTGCTCTTCCAACTCCTCCATCTCAATTTATCCCAATGCCCGCCCAAGAACCAAGGCCTATGTTGGCTATTTCCTTACAACCTTGGGGGGGGGGGGGGGTTCTTCCATGTAAGAAGAAATTAAAACAAAAACATGTTTCCTCTTTCCAGGATCCTTCTGCAGATTGGCAGGCCTTCTCAAAGGGAATCCTGAATGCTTTCCTTGCTTTAAATCCATCCACTGTTCAACTTTACATTCCTGGTCTTTCCACCATGCCTAGGAAATCAGTAGAAGAACAGGAGGCTTCTTGAGAAGAAGAAACTTCTTCATCAGATGACTCATTAATTTATATTTCTCAAATAGAGTCATTACTAGGTTATACTTCCCCTGAATTAATTCTAACAGTGGGGATTCTCCAGAGGAAGATTTGTCCTTTGGAGAAACTATTTCTAGAATTAAAGATTTCTTCAAATGGGAAAGTAGTCAAGTTTCAGAAGTTAAAAAGAGATATTTTTATCTGTTGCAGATGGACTCTCCATCTCCCTTGGCCATTCCTACTGTTCTCCTTGCTTTTCTGGATGCCTTTCTCTTAGTGTCAAAGAATCCAGGTTCTCAACCTCCAGCCCCTAAAAGGCCTGACAGATTTTATAAAGTCCCTGAGGACAGCAAGTTTTTATGTAAATGTCCTCCAGCAGATCCTATAGTTATTTCCCTCTCTGCAGGCAAACCTTTGAGACATCTTCCCTCTACTATTCTGCATCCTTCTGACAAGAATAGCAACATGATGGAGAGGATAGGTGAAATACTATATACATCCTCTACCCTGGCCTTCAGAGCCATCAACTGCCAAACCCACATGATGAAATATGTTCTTGCCTTGTTACCCAAGCTTCTCAGCTGGTATCAGACACTCCTGATCCTCCAGCCAAGGCTCAGCTTGCCTCTTTACTGTCTGCCTCAGGCCAGGTACTTAGGCATTCAATTAAATGCAGTTATGATGCAGCTGAAGTTTCTGCTAGATCAGCAGATTCAGGTTCTGTCCTTAGGAGGTACTCATGGTTAAGACTCCAGCCTTTGCCTGATGATACCAAGGCTAAAATTAAGGATGCACCTCTGGACAATGATGCCCTCTTTAGTGCCAGTGCTGCAGCCCTTTTCAAGTCCCTACATGACAAAGAGAAAGGGCTTAAGGAACTGAAACGCATCTTTGTATCTCCAGTTCATAAATACCGCAGAAATGATCCTTCCAAGACACAATTTGTCAGAAGGAAACAACACAGTTCCTCTCCTTTACATAAGAAAGGGGCTCATAGATGGGGATCTTCTAGACCTCAGCAAATCCCTGCTCAAAAGAACAACTTTCCAGACTGTGACTACCTAGCAAATCTCTCAAACATCCCCATTTCCCAGTGCCTATCTTCTTCTCTCCCACCGACAAGTGGGCCCTTTCCATTATCCAAAATGGCTACTACATGGAATGGAAATCTGTCCCTCCCTTCATGGGCATTCCACAACCTCCTCAGGATCAGGTTCATCTGTTCCCTCAAATCCTAGAGGACTTACTAAATCAAGGAACCATTCAAGAGGTCCCACTGATACAAAAAGGAAGAGGGTTTTACCCAAGGATGTTCCTAGTTCCCAGAAAAGATGGTCAATGCAGAGCAATCCTAGACCTCTCACATCTCAACCTTTTCCTCAAAATGCCAAATCTGCAAATTCTTTTCCCTCTTCTGCTTCTCCAGGCCTTTCTAGTTAGTCTGTACAACAAGGATGCATACCTGCATATCCCTAGTCACCCTCAATACAGGAAGTTTTTACACTTTTCTGTTGCCACATTATCAGTTTTGTACTTTGCTCTTTGCACTCTCTACAGCACCAAGGGTATTCACAAAATGCTTAGCTCCTGTCATTGCCTTCTGCAGGCTCCAAGGAATACTGATCTAACATTATCTGGATGACCTGCTAATTCAAGCAGTTGACCCAGACACCCTAAAGGAAAACCTAGTTTTCACTTCCTCGTGTCTAAAGCCTGGGGTTCACACAATAAACTCCAGCAAGTCTTCTCTCAATCCTTCCCAGGATCAGATTTTCCTAAGATGCAGGCTAAGGACAGATCTGGTGATGGCTTTAACCCTCCTCAAAAAGTGCAAACTCTGCTCAGCTACTTCTTCCAACTGCTCCCCTTAACCTCCATCTCTGCCAGGGAGTACTTGTGTATACCAGGGTTCATGGAATCACTTATTCCTATGCCACCCCTAGCCAGAATTCACATGCGGAAAATCCAGTGGTTTCTAAAAACACTTTGGTGCCAGCATGCTCATCCTCTGGAATTTATACTCGCTCTTCTCCCATGCATAAAGACAGAAATACAATGGTGGGTTCAACAGATTCAATTGAACCCAGGCATTCCCTTTCAACAGTCAACTCCAGTTCAGGAACTCTACACAGATTCCTCAGACTTGGGGTGAGGTGCTATTCTGGGTCACTTAAAGGTCCAGGGCCTTTGGGCTCACTCAATCAAGAAGCAACATATCAACGTAAAATAAATGAGGGCTTTGATCCTGGCACTCCAAGCCTTTCATTCCTCCCTACTCCCAGGACCCCTAAAGTTATTCACAGACAGCACAACAGTTCTATGGTATGTGAACAAACAGGGGGCCACCAAGTCACACCTGCTTTGCAGTTTGGCCCTTCAAGCCTTGGAGATTGCCTCTCAAGAAAAGGTTTCTTTGCAAACAGTTTACATTCCTTCAGCTCAAAATATGCTGGCAGACACTCTCAGCAGGTCCATGACATAAGCCCACAAATGGATGCTTCAAAGGGATGTTTTTCTGGATATTCTCCACCAGTGGAGTACTCCTCAAATAGACCTATGTGCCTACCCCATGAACAGACAACCTCCAAAGTTTTGTGCCAGAGTCCCAGATACTCTGATATGCAAGCTGGATGCCCTATCCTTTTCATGTAGAAGGGGGTGTTTCTTTATGCATTCCCCAGCTTCCCACTCATTCAGAATGTCCTACTGAAAATACAGCAGGACAAACCAAAAATCTTGCTGCTGACTCCCTTTCGGCCAAGACAGTACTGGTTCCCTCTTCTTCTGCATTTATCCAAGGGCAATCATCATAAGTTACCTCACAGGGTGGATCTTCTCACACAAGACAAGGGATCACTTATCCATCCACATCTCATCTCCCTGAATCTAACTCTGTGGTTGATAGGCTTTCGATCCCTCTCTGACACCTTTATTCCTGAGGACATGCTTCTAGTCCTGCAGGAGGCCAGGAAACCCAACACTAGGAGATCCTATTTATCCAAATGGAAGAGGTTCTCTGTTTGATTGTTAAAGAAATGTCTAGATCCATTTTCAGTGGACATTCCATTGGTTCTTTCCTATTTGTGTGAGCTACTTAAGGCTGGGTTGGCATCCTCTTCTGTTAAAGCCCATCTATCAGCCATTTCAGCATGTCTGCCTTTATGTCCTCCTCTAGCTTCTAGGTTAGAACTTAAGCTCTTTTTAAAAGGTATTCTTCACATTAGACCTCTAAGGAAACTTGTCCCACCTCCCTGGGATCAAAATTTTGTCCTGAAATAGCTCACTCAGGCTCCCTCTGAGCCTGCAGTACCAGCTTCTTTAAAATTTTGCACATGGAAAATAATCCTGTTAGTAGCCATCACTTCTGCTAGAAGGGTTTCTACACTCCAAGCCCTTATGGCTTGCCGACCTTTTCTCATTTTCCATAAGGACAGGATATCTCTTCGTACTAACCCTTCCTTCATGCCTAAGGTAGTTAATGACTTCTCTCGAAACCAATCCACTCATCTGCCCACTTTTTTTCCTAACCCTAAAAATCATAGTGAAAGGGTTCTTCATTCCTTGGATGTGTAAAGACAACTCAGATTTTATCTGGGCAAAACTAAGCCTATTAGAAAATCAGAGCAATTTTTTCCGTCCATCCCAGGGGGTTGGAAAAACCTGTCTCCAAACAAAAGTATTTCTACTTGGATTTCTAGGGCAATCTCATCCATTTACGTATCCCATGGGAAGACGCTCCCTACCTCTGTGAAGGCTCACTCCACTAGAGCAGTAGCCTCTTCAGGGGCTTTCTTCAAAAGTCTAGACACTGCATCTATTTTGGAAATGGCCACATCATCTTCCATCCATATCTTCACCAAACATTACAAACTGGCAGGTCCAGAGCATGATTTGCTAGGGCAATCTTGCACGGATGCCTAGAAACTTCCTCTGCTCCATCCTCCCTTTCCCTTCCATGACTTTTGGTACTCTCCCTCAGGTTATGAATACTGCAACATAGGAATAGAAGGACATAGAACAGCTGTGTAACATGTTACCATAACCATAGATTGTTGCAGTATTCTATCCCTCACACCTACACCTCTGGTACTTGCGGTTTTTATTGGATAACATTATATACCTCATATCCTTGGACTGGTGTTCTGACTGGGGCATTCAGTTTTGAGGAACAGTATGTGCCGACATCACCTTCATGGCCTATGTAGGCTACATTACTATATGCAACACCGCACGTACCATGTGGTAGCAAAAGTCTTTTGTATACTGGATGGATGCTCGGGTCACCTAGGTGGGGGATCCCAAAGGTTATGAATACTGCAACATGGAAGAAAAGGACATCTATGGTTATGGTAAGATTTCACACAACTATTCAGCATTCCTAAAGGGATTTGTTCTGTCAAGGTAGTAAAGGAGATGCCATCCCGCATGTGTAGAATCTTTTTCTTCCTTGTATTTGTTTTTATGATCATGACAAAACAGTGAGAGACTAATGGCTTGAGTCAAGGTAAATTCAGAAACAACTTTGGGCATGAATGATGGATTAGTGCATAATACAAGTCTGTCCTTGAGAAACAAATCAGATAGGGCTGGCCTACCATAAGGGCTGGCAGCCCAGAGACTCACCTTGTGGATGTCAGAGTGATGAGTAAAACAGTTTTCCAAGTAATGTACCAAAATAACAGCTTGACAGGCAGGTTGAAAGGGAAGTACGGTCAAATTTTCCAGAATAAAGTTTAGATCCCAAAAGGAGGAATTTGGTTTTGAGGAGGTCTCAGCAACCCTGCTTTCATAAACTGTTTAGCCATCAAAGGAAATGAAAGCGAGGGGACTGATGGGCAGACAAGTCGAGATGGATGCAAGACTCACTTTGAAAGAAGCATATGACAAACCATCTCTAAGTAGCTCACACAAATATTTTAAAACCAGAGGGGTCAAAACCCTTTTAAGGCCTCTGTTATCAGCTACTGCCTCCTTAAATGCCTTCTGCACATCCTCATTGAACATCTGCCTAAAAAGTCTCAAAATAGAATCATCCAGGCTGTCAACTGCTCTATTTTGGGGTGCAGAATAACAAAGAAAAACAATCTTCCCACAACTGTTAATAAATAATGACTAAGGTCCCAATAAAAACTTAAAATGCAAACAGATGGAATAGAGCAGAAAAGTACAAAATATTATAATAACTCAGGTCACTAAGTGCAACTCAAATATTTAAGTAGAACTGAAATAATTTAAATAATGTATATATGTCTGTGTATGTGATGTGCCTAAGGAACAATACATGGTACTGGTGGTAGGATTTTTTTACACTCTTTGCCCCCACTGTCTGTTAACTATCAGGCCCCTACAGACCAACTGGCACCTTCATTTCCATCACAAGTGTAAGGGTTAACTAGAAGGGGCCATCATTTAGACAGACATTAGACATGGTTTGAGGGTATTTTTCTGTGTGAGCAGATCAAATCTGTCAGGAAACTTGTGGTAATTGCCATTGGCCAATTCCATTAAAATGGAGAACCAAATTTGTCTGGGTCAAAAGGGATTACCATAATGATCTTTGATAATTCTTTCTGAATCTTTAGAAGTACCTTGGGAATCATTGGGAAGGGAAGAAATGCATACAGGAACATTCCCTACCATGGGAATGTCAGACTGTCTTTCTTCCAAGCATGGCTGCAAAGATGTCTCAAAAATAATTTTTTCAGCTGTCGGTTTGGAAAGTAAGCAAACAGATTTACTTAAGGTGTTCCCCACATCTGGATCAAGTCCTGGAAGACCACTATATGGAGCTTTCACTTGTGAGGGTCTGTCCAGTATCTGCTTAGTCTGTCTGCCACTATTTTCTTTCTCTGACAGAATGTAAGATGCCTGATGAATCACAGAATGCTGTACAGCCAGCTCCCAGGCCATTGCTACCAACTGGCAAACAGGGTATGACCTTGCAACCCCCTTGCATGTTCAGGTACCGCATCATAGAAGTGTTGTCTGTGACCACGAGATTAAGACCCAGAGTCCATAAGTGAAGACCTTTTAAGGTATGAATTGCTGCCAACATCTTTTCTACATTTTTGTGCTTTAGCATGCCCAAAAGGACCCCAAAAGTCTTGCTCTTGAACTCCCATGGAAAATGCTCTCCTTGCAAACTGTGAGGAGTCTCTCTGGACAGACTGCACTGGGTTCTGAAGACAGAAGGGGACTCCTGGATGCAGAAACTGCTGATACCTCCACCACTGCAGTTCCTGTTTCACAAATCCCAGTACCGGCAATGGGAAATCCAAGGATGAAGGTGCTGCGTCCAACAATTCTTTCAAGTAACACTGAATTTTTCTCATGCATACTCTGGCTAGTGGTATCGTGAGGATCAATGATACCAGGATGCCTAGAATTCTGAAGAAATCACTTGCGATGGCCACATGTAAAAGAGAGAAATCCATGAAAGTGCCTTGATAAGCCAGAACTTTGTCTTCTGGCAGGAAGGCCATCCTTTGTACTGTAAATATCAAACACCCCCAGAAAAAATTCATTAAGAGGGTTTGAGGAAGGACCTTTGAAGGTTCATTTGGAAGCCCAGGTTGGAAAGGAGGGATGTGACCTTGCCTGAGGCCTCCAAGCACCTTGATACACAACTTACTCAAATCAGCAAGTAATCTAAATAAGGAAAACCTTGGATGCCTAGCATTTTGCAGTAGACATTTATTTATTTTATTTTTATTTCACATTTGTTGACCGGGATAGTCTGACTGGATAAATGTCCATTTTCAACAGAGGCCCGGGGAGAAAAGCTCAAAAGGTAGTTACAAGAATAACAAAAAAATATAGTTATAATTAAAGCTTACAAGCTCAGTAGAGACATTTGAGTTGTACAGTCAAAGAACTGAGATACAGCACACTTAGTAAAACACATTACATAGTATAAATACACAGGTATTACCAAAAATATAGCCAGGCTTAGAGCAAGAGCATAGCCAATGTTTATTAAGATACTGTTTGAGACTTTTCTTAAATTGTGTTAGGGAGGTCTCTCGAGTGATGTCATCAGGCAAGGAGTTCCAAGTTTTACCAACAGAATTGCAAACAGAGAGTCACCAGCAATGTTTTTGGATTTAACAGTTTGGACTACCAGTCTATTACATGAGAGAAGTGGCCTAAAGTTACAGTGGAGGGTAGATAATATTTTTAAGAGCAGGAATATTGTCTGGTTGGTTAAATACTTTGAGAGCCCTTATTAGTTGGTTGTACTTTAATAGGCTGGACAACTCTAGCCAGCCCAGACAGCTTAGGTGCTTACAGTGATGTATTCTGTAAGGCATACCAGTGGCAAATCTAGCTATGTGGTTATAACAGGTGAAGAGTTTATTAAGATCACATTTGTTTAAGTTGGTAAGTAGAGGGGAGGCATAGAAAAGGGTAGAGAGGAGATGAGAACAGACTAAGGCTATTCTAGCAGGTGGGGTAAGGAAAGGTTTAATCCTATATAATGTACCGAGTTTTTTGTGAATGGTTTTTATAGTTTGGTTGACAAACTTATCGAATTTGAGACTGTTATCAACCAAAACTCTAAGAAGTTTTGTGCACACATTGGGAGATATTGTGGTACCATTATTTGATTTTATAGAGAAGGGTAAAACAGAGGATCTTTGGGTGGGAGAGAAAAGTAGGAGCTTAGTTTTGTTTGGATTTAAAATTAGTCAATGCTCAGAAAGCCAGTTTTCGACTATATTAAAAGTATTTTGGGTCAGTGTCTGAAATACTGGTTGGGAGGTGGCTGAGCAAATTAAAGTAGAGTCATCTGCGTATTGAATGCAATTAGCATTTGGAATGGCCAAATGGAGGTCATTGATAAAAATGGAAAACAAAAGAGGACCCAGAATAGATCCCTGGGGGACTCCAAGGGTATTGGGAAGGAGGATGGATAGTTTATTTTGCCATAGGATGACTTGTTGTCTATTGCAGAGATATGATTGAAACCACCGGATAGAATGATTGTCTAAGGAAATTGCTTTCAAGGTGGAAATAAGTAGTTGGTGGCTAACCATATCAAAAGCCGTTGAGAGATCTAGAAAAAGGGCTGTGGATGGTCTATTGTTGTTTCTGTTATAGTTAATAGCATCGGAGAAGGGCAGAAGGGCTGTGGTGGTACTATGATGTGGTCGAAAGCCATGCTGAGATTTTGTCAGTAGATGGTTCTGGATTAGATAGTGCAGAAGCTGCTTATGGATGCACTTTTCCATAATTTTAGCCAGTGGTGATAAGATAGCTATAGGCCTATAAATTGGAGAGTTCGGTGGAGCTACCACCTTTATGTAGAGGTATAACATGAGAAGTTTTCCAGAGAGAGGGGACTGTAGTTTCTGATATGCACTGGTTGATTAGAATGGAAATGGGATACGCTATGACGTTTGCAGCTTTTTGCAGGTACTCAGCAGTGAGATGGTCAGCAGATGGGGTTGTGGGTTTTAGTTTTTTGATTAGGGAACAGATAATGGATGTAGAGACTGGAAGGAGGCTAAAGAAGATTTGGGTACTGGGAACAGGAAACTGTAAATTAGAGGAACACCTAGGTAGTTGACTGGCTAGGGCCTGGATAGTCTCAGTGAAGAAATTATTAAAGTTATTAGCAACATCCTCCGATGATTTATCAGTGGAGGTTGAGGGAGTAGGGTGGTGGATTGACCTGGGTACAGTAGTTTATTTATACCTGCCCAAAATTTTTGAGGGTATTTTTTGTTTCTATTCTGAAGATGGCAGTAGTAGTTTTTTTATCCAGTAAAATGACTCTTTTAGTCTCATTCCTAATTTACCGAAATGTGTTAGGAGCTTGAGGAGATTTAGTGGAATGCCATATGGCCCATACCTTATTTCTGAGTGAGATTCTTAATTTGGTTTCTTTAGAGAGCCATGGTACAGTTTTTACTTTAGTCCTAATGGTGCGGGCAGGAGCATGGGAGTCAAGGATGGCTAGGAATTTTTCATTAAAGTAAGAGAGAGCTTCATCTAGGGGTACATTTTTCAGGGGGGACCAATTGCATGATTTAAGTCCTTCTTGAAACTTGGTAGGGTCAAAGTTCTTATTATTTCTAACTGTTCTGTCGGTGGGCTGGTGGGGGTTATTGGGTCTGTATTTAATTACAGAGGTGAGAAAGTGATCACTGAGGTCATCGGGGAGGGTTCCAGACGTATACAATTGGGGGTGACTATTGATAAGAATCCAGTCTAATATACTTTCTTTGCTATTCGATTTGTCTATCCTGGTGGAGGAGGATATTGTTTGTGTAAATCCATATAGGTTAATATGGGTAGTGGGAGATTCTGAGGAACAGGTGTTCCAGTCCAAGTAAAAGTCACCAACTATTATAGTTTCTTAGGGATAGTTACTAGATAACTTGGAGGATATCTTCATGGGTTTTTGTATTATTCCCTGGAGGAATGTAAATACAGACGCTATTTATGCTTTTGTTATTATTAATCTTAAGTTTGGTAGATAGAATTTCTGCATTGTTGAGCTGAGGAGGTTGTATGGGGTCAATAGTAACAGAGCTGATTTGAAGAGTACAGCTACTCCACCTCCCTTCCTAGTAGCACAGCCCAATCTAAGTATGTTACAACCTGGAGGTAAAACTTCAATATCTGAGGTTGTTGGTTTTCACCAGGTTTCAGTTAGACACAGAATATCAGGAGAGCGGATTGTTAAGAGGGAATGCAAGTTATTTACCTTATTATTTACACTTCTAATATTTAGATGGAAAGGCAGGAGGGAATTGAGGGACCTATTTATTGACAGTCCCTTGGTAGTGCTGTTAAAATAAGAAGTGGAGTAATCAAGCATTGATGGGCCCGGGTTAGGGTGGATGTCTCCATCATTAATAAGGTTATAGTGTAGGCTTGCAATGAGTTTTTGGAATTTGCTTATTATTTTATAATAGTGTTTGGATTTTGACCTGATATGCCTAGAGTAAATAGGTTGATTTGTTATGGCAATTGAGAAGTCAGATGCAGGAAGTATTACAAGGTGCCCTTCAAGAGTTACTGTGAATTGGGTATTGGTTTGAGATTTTGGGTAGTAAAATCCTAGATAATGCTGATTTTCATACCTAGAGAAGAGATAAGAGGTTAACATAAGGGATAAGAGAGAAAAAAGTAACATGGTGAGAGGCAGGGCTTTGGAAGAAGTCAAGGTGAGAGGCAGGGCTTTGGAAGAAGTCAAAGTGGGAGGCAAAGGTAATACCTTTATTGTAGTGACACCAAGATATAGAACACAGAACATCCACTGAGGCCAGACACTTTGTAAACACTTGAGGTGCAGTAGATAGTCCAAAGGGTACTGCAGAGAGCTGATAATGTAAGCCAGATACAACAAATCTCAAAATTTCCTAAAACTGAGATCAATAAGAAAATGATGATATGCATCTTTGAGATCTAGACTTACCTTGAAAAAGTGGTCTGGAAGCAACTCTAGGACCGACTGCACAGTTAGCATTCTGTGAGCATTCTGAATTTGGGAATTTTTAGAATGGTGTTTAAAAAGGACACATCTAAGATGGGTTTCCAGGGATGGTACTTGTTTGTACCTAAAAGATTCTACAGAAAAAAAAATCTTTGTCTTTTTGAATATCACTGGCACTAATCCTATGATCCCTGCTTCTGGAGCACTGGAGGAAACAACTCTGTCTGGTATTGTCTTGTGGGACTGTGAAGGAATTCCCCTGAAAGTGTAGAATTTTCTATCCACTGCCAAGTGTATCCTTTCTGAATTATTCTCAGAACCAACTTATGGGAGAACATTTGTGGCTAGGATGCAGGGTTGAGAGAAGGACTGGGGGAAGGAGGGAGAGAATGGGGTTCTCTGTGACTTGATATAGTCATTCCCTTGCAAGGGGTTGATCATTTTTCAGAAACAAACCCTTCTTATTTGGTTTCAAAGAATTATTCTCCTGCCATTTTATTTTGAATCTCTGACTTTTGTTTGTAGGGGATTTTCATTGCTCCTTGAAGGAAGATGCTTTGTGTGGGGAGAACGAGGGTTCATGAACAAATCCTAGATACCCAATGCATTAATTTACCACTAACATCCCACTGTTTGAGAATCTGTGTTGCAGATTCACAGCTTAAAGGTGCATTCCAAATTTCAGCTTTTTAATCAAAGTGGTTCTGATTATGTAGACAAGCAGACCATCTTAATGCAACAGAAGATTCAGCATTTCTCAAGACTGTATCTTCACATTCAAGCACATCTCTTAAAGAATGTTTTGAAAAACAATTTAACTTTATAAAAACTAAATTACTAAAAAGGCACATCCTTTAGCCCCAAAGGTCTAACCATTTTTCCTCTGTATCAAGGACACTGGATTAGAGGAAGCCAAGGACTTTTAATTTGAGCGGGCAGATGATCAGCAGTGAAATGAGAAAAGAGACCTGTCATATCCAGGGAGACCATATAGTTTCTCTGAACTTTTTAGTGTCTGCTGGAATAGATACTGGTGTCCTGCAGGCTGCTTTATAAATATCTTCCAAGGCTGTAAACAGAGGGAGGGATGACTCAAATCCACCTTCTGAAGAATCAGAGTAACTGGACTCGATGTCAGCTAGGAAATCAACACTGCCCTTAACAGATTCCTCATTGTTCTCTGAAGCATCAGAAAGGTCTCTAGCCAAGATAGCACTAGAGGCATGTATGGTAACACAAGCACCATAACTGGTTTTCTGCAGGACAGTACTAGCCAAGGAAACCACATCAGTCTTATAAACAGCTATAATCTGATTGTCAGTTATATGAAGATGCTTCTGTTTCTTTTTCTGTGAACTTCACTACTAGATAAAACATCTGGGGATAGAGTATTAGGTCTGTCAAGAAGTCTCTCACCCAGGCGTACTCCTGCAGCTAAAGGATTTGGTTGTCTCATACCTATGTCAGGTACTGGAACTGCCCCAGAGGGTATGTCTAACTCCTGTTCCATAGTGGATGGCAAAAAATGTTCTACTCTGGGCAAAAGGTAAGTGGTCTGTGGGCTGAGCAATGGCCCCAACAGAATCATTAACTAGAGACTTTGGCATATTTAGAATGGAAAAAAAGAATCACTGGATCCTGTGAAGTGTCAGAGGACTTTCTTCTTCGGATGGCAAAAAAAGACTGAACACTTACTTCCTATGACAGCTGAAGGGTTTCCTCTCCACATATGCTCATCCAATCAGCTTCACAGGAACAGAGGGAGAGGAGAATTTGAGCTTTTGAAAGCTGGCCAGTACTAGGCATCTTGACAGATAACCCAAAATGCCAGTAGGAATGATGAATATTGCAAGCTATAGCTTTGTGCTGACAATATACACTTGACAGTTTAGTATCAATAGTAGATATACGTATCACATACACAGAAAGTAACAATTTTGATAAATGCAATTCTAAATATACATGTAGCTTAGTCACGGATTACAGTAACTGCATATTTTACATTATAGCTAGAAAGAATCATATAACGATAATAAAAGTGTACTATAATACAATCAATCAGCATAACAGTTGTGGCATACATAATAGGCAAGCTACATGCTACACTGTATACTGCCTCCTCCAATGAGTGACCATCTTGTTTATATCACTTCCATTAATGATTTATATTATAGTTACTACCATTAATGACTGAGGTAGGAAGGCAGAACCAAAGCTGTTGAAAATGAGGGATCATGGGAAGATAAAGCATTCTGTAAACTCTGCTGTGTTTTTTCTTATCGTCTGTGATTTGGAACAAGATAAAGTTAACCTTTCATCATCTATGTGGCCAAAGTTAAACAATGATGGTAGGTGAATTTTGAGAAAGCTGTGTGTGTGAAAAATAAGCTGAATACACTACTATGGTCAGAACTTTTTACATTTTTATCACAGTCAAACATCTGTATTGTACCTTGTGGAAAGGCAGTAAATGGGGTTTAATCTATAGTTGAAAGCAACCAACTCAGTGTCATTTGATCCCAGTTATATGATCATGGGGAATGATTAAGTGTTTTTGCAAAACCATTTGAATGCTTTTCTACCATATGTGCATGCAGCACATTATTCAAGTATTGTTCTCATTTTGTCATAGTAAAACATTGCACATGCCCCTGGCCAAAACTGTTGTCTTCTGATGAGCAGAGTGGTCCACAGTTTGTGAAAGCAGGTGATTTACTTTCACCAAATCACAGTTAAATGATCTTTGAAACAAGTTAAATTATACTTCTGTAAGGAGAATTTCTTCTTGTCCAGTTAAACATCAGAGGTGTTCCTAGTCAGAAAGTGGTCGTTTTGCATCTGGAATTTAAGGTCTCTGTTTTGATTATGTAAGCCTGCCCATTCCATACACTTTATTTAATTCTGAGATTGTATGCCTCTTGATGATTCTGAGTGCTGACTAAATGACCCGAGAGAATTTGAGAATCATTCTCAGTTCTTGATGAGTAGATTGGCAAAGATAAATTCTTATAATGTTGCATCTACAACTGCTCCAGTTAATTCATTTTTTTCTAATAAAATATTATTTTGCTGAATTTTATTTCAAGAATAGTAAAATATTTTTTCCCGACAGAACCGTAAAGTAGCATTTTCCGTAAGTTCAGAGTAGACGGATGCTGTAACTGAACCACTGGAAATGAATCAGAAATTCAAGGGAGCCTACAATAACTCAGTTATATGTTTTTGCTAACAGCAGTCCATACCTACAGGGGTTGCTGGTTGTTTTTTACATGTTGATGCAATATCATTATTGTATGAATATATATGAATATGTAAATACACTGGGAATGGATTCTGCAAGCTGAGATTCAGGAGTTTTGAAAAAAAGACAGGAAATGAAAATATTTGATGAAATGAAGAAATAAAAAGGGTTTGTGCTAGAATGGAGGGAATGATTCAGAATATTAAGTGGACCACTACACTGCAAGAGAGGCATTAGTCAAATGGTGGCACTGAAAGACCCAAAAGATTAATAATTTTGTTTAAAAAATGTTTGGTACTTGACCTACTAGACAGATCATAAATGCATTGCCTATTTTGCTGGCTAAGTACAAATTAAATATGCAAATGGACACCTGCAAAAAAAAAAAATGGTTGATGTCTGCTGACTGGATGGAGAAAAGAGGCATTAGAAACTGAAACAACATCTACTTAATAATTTATTCATTTGGATAACTGGATTCAACTAGCTAGGTGGTGTTTGTTTACAGATTACATTTCATTATTCCAAAATACTTGATTTTGCAAATGTTCCTGCTACAGCTACTGAGTTAACAGCAAAAGGTGGCTCATTCAATTACAAATATTAAGAAGAATATGTGACGTGACACTCTGACCCCATGAGCAAAATGGGAAAAAGGGGCTGAGGATGCGGGGATGTGATTTTGTAAATACCCAGATTTTAGAGGTCATATAACATTCAGGACTTTACCGACATTGAGCTAGATGTTTACTTCTCCACAAGCTACTGTGCCACTTGGCAACAACACAATGTCTTCTGCTTGTCAAGAGTCAACTTGTTTTGCAAATATAAATATTTATGGTACATCAGCTTATGTATGCTTAATCCAGTGTTCTAGAACAGTAAATACCAAACCCATTGCTCTTTAGGAAAAGTCGGCAACTAAGTGCAAGAAGGCAGGAGCTATATATCGCATTCAGATCATCCTTCCCACTTAATAAATTAAGTGTAGAAAGGGATGCCCAGTTTAGTAGGACAACATTTTATTAGAGTAATGTGCAAGAGAGGGAACTTTGCAAA
Source organism: Protopterus annectens (assembly GCF_019279795.1). Lineage (NCBI taxonomy): Eukaryota > Metazoa > Chordata > Ceratodontiformes > Protopteridae > Protopterus > Protopterus annectens. The sequence goes on along the minus strand of NC_056745.1, from coordinate 983,063,066 downwards.
GCTCACTCTAAAGAAAAAATATGGTATTGGTTGTCTAAAAAACTGCCAGTTCTTCTACAAATAGCCAGAGTACATTTACAGTGAGTACATACAAACTCTGAAGTTTATGTCATTCCTGATATACTTCAATCACACACAGAATTTAACTGCATTGTATAACTTTAAAAGTTATATTTCTGAGACTACTGCAGCTTGTTTTTTGAAGGCAGGGTGATGGATTTAGGCTTCAGTTAATTCACAGCACACTTTAATGTACTAAGAATGTCTTACATGGTTCGCATTTTAGCCAATACTCGATTGTACTGCAGCTGATTAAATGATTAAAATACCCATATTTTAATTAAAATGCCTGTATTTTAATTAATTCAAAAAGTCACATTTTTTAAATAAATAACTACATCACTACATTATTTTCTGGAATGAATCTGGCATGCATCTGACTTCAGTAAAAAACACCATTTTAATAACAATCATAAGCATACTTATAGGAACACACAAATTTTGGACAAAATGCCCTCTTATCTTTTAACAAGACAATTCATTTGTTTGTTTTATGTCTAGTTATTTACTTAAAGGATTACACATACCCTGCTTCTTACGCTTTAATTATACTTCTACCAATACTGGCAACTTTGAATATAATGTCCCCTTATTTGTTCAGATACATGCAACAATCGTAACACCTACAGAGATACCTTACTAAAAGGATACAAGGCTTAAACAACATGCCCTACATGGACTTGACTCAAAGCTCTGTCACTTTACTTGGTGTCCTACAGACTGCTGACCTGTGTCTGGCATACAAGGCATCTTCCAACCCATTACTGATGGAATTACTGCACATCAGAAAGTAAAATGGCATCATAATTAGTCATTCTAGGGATCTAAACCTTTTCTGCAACATCAACAAAATGGAATGGAGGGGATAGGTACATCTCAGAGAGGATACTGCTGTTCTGGAACTGACTCCCCATCCACATAAAACAAAGCTCATCCCTGTCCATATTCAAGTGCAACTTGTTTCTATGAATGGGAAACAAAAAAATAACACCAGGACTGCCCCTGTACTACAAGTGGACACAGGCAGCTCTTAAATGCATTATCCCATGCATGGTTCCCCTCAAATTATCCATGGTAGGATCACAGTTATTCTTATTGCGGTAATACAGAGTTATCGACCATGGAATGGGTAAGACCACTCTCTAAACAAATGGGATAGATTAATTTGAGCACAAAAAGGGAAACTGGCTAGGCTTAAAATGGCCCACAAGGGCTTCTAGCCTAGTACATACCTATGAACTTATAAACAGATTAAAGAGGTTTAACAATTATATTTCACACTTTACCATTTTGCTTTCATCCATTGCTGTAGAAACCTTTACAAAAAAATCAGCAAGGTTGAGGAAGCAAGATCTGCCCTTGACAAATCCAATCTGAGACAGGTCTAGTGTTTGGAGGTTCCCCATGTTCTGACTGATTAATTCCATGATAAGTCTTTCCAAGGCTTTATACATGAGACTTGTTAGATGTACGGGCGTTTTATTGCTTGGGTTGGTGGAAGGTCCTACATTATGCAGGGACTGTAGCTGTTATTCATTCACTTGGTACAAAACTTGTATGGAGACTAAGATTGAACATTGTTGTTAGGAGTGTGGCTAAAACATGATTCGTGCTATTTCAAATGCATCCAGAGATATTATCAAGACCCACTGATGCAGTATTTTTAGCTTTTCATAGCACTCTTAGGAATTGGTCTTGTGTGATAGTTGGTGGTGAGCCAGTTTCTGAAATATCTTGAAGGACAGATAGATGGGGGGGGGGGGGAGTGGTCAAGTTAGAGCTAAATTTATCAGCCAGTAGATTTATTATAATTTCAGCCTCAGTGTAGGGAACATTGTTCACAATAAGCTAAGAGCATTGCTGCATTAAGCTTTTGAGATTACGAACATAACCAAAATATGCCTTGTGAGTGTCTTTCGCTTGGGTAGCTTTTTTAGACTCATTCTTGGCTTTGGTTGATTTTATTAAGCAAAGTTATTCGTTTTTTTCAGTGACAAGGGCTGCAACATTCTGGGAATTACTCATTACTTTTGGTAAAAATGCTTTTTCCTTTTATTGTAAAGCTTGTTGATATGATGATTCAACCATGTGGGTTTGTTTCTGGTGTTTTGCCCTGTGCTTGCTCCTGTGGGGGTACATTTGCATCTGTGCAGCTGTTTATGTGCTGGTATGAAGTGATGTTGTACATTTCTAAGTATTCAGTGGAGTTAACTGGGTTTGGTGGGGATCTGAAGCTTGTCAATGTAGCACTTAAGAGTAGATAATTTGTCTTAAAGGAATTTCTAAAAATACCTTGAGTGGAAGGTATCTCTGGTTTCCGTTTCATTTCAAATGAGACTGCTTTATGGGCAAAGCTAACAAGTGATGAAGATACACACGGGATGTTGCAAGATACTCCCATATTAGTAAGGACAAGATCCCAAGATGTTACCCCCCCCCCCATGTGGGTATTCTGTCTAAATGTTCCAGGGAATTTACGTTGACAAAGTACAGGAATCTCTGTGGTTGTGTACTAGCACCTAAAGTTTAAGAGCAGAGTTTCCAACCTCTGAATTTGGCAGGATTGTACAACTGTGGTCTAAGGAGTGTACATTCTGCCTCAGTAACCATACACAGAGAAATAGAAAATAAATGATTAGCCTTTCTCAGTGATCCTGAAATATATTTCCTCTGAGTTATTAGGCTTCAGATAAGTGCAGCCAATACTTCATCTAAACTAATCTAATATCACTGAAAGGCTCAATGGACTTACATAGCTGAAATCGACTGCGGATGTCACAATGACAATAGGATTTAAAATATATTAATTATTTTCTATCACCAGCAAGTCTATTGCCCTTACATGTGATTTTTCATTCTATCACTGATGCTTAACCAAAAGTTTAAATGTTTAAATTGTTAAAATATCCTAATTTATTATGAAATATTTTATGTTTACTGCTCTATACTCTTCAGCACTTTGCTTGCTCCTCTGCATTTTCTCCATGTTCCCTTCTGCTTTCTGAATCTGTTACAAGGAATCAACATGCTAATAACTGAAACCCATGGTTTGGGATACAAAAACGCAAAGCAATAATATACAGAAACAAAATGAATAGCTGATTAATGCCAGTTTATTTTTCATACAATGACTTCATACGTTTTCCTTATTCTCATTCAGATTCACAAAGATGCAACCCACCAAGGATCTCTAGTTGAGCTATAATCTCACTCACTAAAATCCACCAAATGATACCCAGAGAAAAGTTGTAATCAAATAATTTCATTCTTTTAAGGTCCATTCCAACTGCACTACCCACATCACAAATAATCAAGACGTTTTGGTACATCCTGGTGACCATAAGAACTCTGCTACATGTAAAATCATTGTTAACTGACAAACACTAAAATATGAAAACTGGAGTTTGAACAAATTTACACCTTCTTTTTCTAGATAGTGTGATTATTTTATCAAATTCTGTAGAAATGTCAGTTTAGAATGAAAATTGTATAATTTTATATTAATGTGATAAACTGTAGGAGAAGTGTCTGATCTGAGCCCGGTTATGTGTCAGTCCTGTGAAATTTCATCATTTAATTTAATTCTTTAATCTAGCTGTGTCATTCATTTTACATTTCAGTGAATTACTTAGTTGTGAAATAAAATCCAAACTTTTCTTTTTTTTCTACCAACTAACACACATTTAAAATGTGCAGCCTAACAATTCCTTTGTCATGTTTTTCGTACGCCTCATACATGCTTTAAGATGCCCCACTAACTACAGGTCAAACAGCATCCACTGGGGGGATACGATGGCAACATGATAGTACAAAAACAAATGCAGTGCCCTTAAAAAGGTGAGTTAGACACTGTCCACTGTGTTGGAATTTCAGTTTTTGGCCAGTGTGACAATACTGATTTGATTCGACATATTTTTGCAAAATATGCTTCTCCCAAGTTACAGTGGCCCTGAATTTCAAAATTGATTACATGGTGAAAGGACAAATCCAGATGTGCATATGTGAGTGACTGCTATAAAACCTTTTTTTTTTTTTTTTTTTTTTTTTTTAATTAATGCATTAATCGTGGTTTGGAAACTTTATTTTTGATGAAAAGGGGTTAGCATATTAATTTACGAATGACTGACGTATACCAATTTGAAATGCCATGAAGAATAAAGTCTGTTTCATTTGCACTAAAGTGTTTGTCATAAGTCTGAAGAGCACTTGGAATTTCTTGCTGCAATCAAGTTATGGAAGAAGAGCCGTTATGAATATGGCAATATCAATCATTCACTGTCTAGCCTTCCAAATTCTAAACCTGTTTTCTGTACATTTGTCATTAGCACGTTATAAAAGTCAACTGCAATCTTGGTGCAGCAGTATGCTGAAATGAAGTGAGATTTATCATCCTTCTTTTATTCGCACAGAACACTGTGCCTGCCATAAAGGTAGGAACAGTAAAGAACTGCACACAGATTTACACATCCTTTAGAAAGGTGTTATCACTACCTTTCCTTTTACTGTAAGCATATTTATGATTTAATGAACCTACCGGATATAAAAGGACTAAGCTATAAATAATGAAAGACTAATTAAAAAAAAAGAATAGAATCTTCACATTTAAGCTGTAGGCCAAGTATGTATGTATAGGATATAAGATCAATGATCAAAATGGTTGATATAAACATCATTTTGCCATAATCTAATTAGTGGAAAATGCTAGCTTTCAAGATTTCAAAATTATGCCTTCCGCAGTAGACTGCCATGTCAGATTTTTTCAGAAATTTTAAATGGTGTTACAAGGTATGTGAAATGCAGGCCTCAGCAAGGGCATGGTGTTGCCCCAACATAAGATGAATCTAGTAATTTGAAAAATATAAATAGTCATGAATTTTTGAGCATACATATTGTGCATATATGTGTATTTCTTTTCCTGTACACTAACACAACATAAGAGATATGACAGAAAACAACAAGGATTTACCTTTAGACTCTGTTGTCAGATACCTGTTTTTACATTAAAAAATACTGTATCTTCTCAAAAGAATGAAAAAAAGATCTGGTACATGCAACAGGAAGATTTCTACCAAATTTCCTTATCAATGTATAACTGAGGTCCAAGCACAATACACGATAATAGGACTTGACAACATGCCTTTGAAATGAAAGATGTCTTTGCCATGGCACCCCATATAACACAAGCAACCTGCAATAGAGATGCTGTGTCTGGGATTACAATTAAGTCAGTTGTTATGTACTTTGAAAACCACAGTGTTCAAGAAAAAGGCCCAGGTTTTAAACTCCCTTGGTATAAATCATTTTCACAGTGGAAATAAAATCTAGACAAAAGCATCAGTTCCATTTTGTTTTCCTTATGGGAAGGTTGTAAACTACAAACATTTACACATTGTGCCATATAGAACAGGAGCCATCAATGAAGCTGCAATCAGAAACTTGTTGGATAGTTTTTTTTTTTTAGTTGGCAACTGTACTTCTGTAACAAATGAAAACATATTTGTTTTGTTAATAGTCATATGTGCATTATATGTTAATAGGCTGGGTGAGGGAATATCTGCACACAAGTATTCGACAATGACGTGAACACCAATGTGTGATTTAAAATGAGAACAGCTGCACACAAGTATTCAACAATGACGTGAACACCAATGTGTGATTTAAAATGAGAACAGCTGCACACAAGTATTCAGCAATGATGTGAACACCAATGTGTGACTTAAAATGAGATCAGCTGCACACACAAGTATTCAGCAATGATGTGAACACCAATGTGTGATTTAAAATGAGATCAGCAAATGTTGAAAGCCACTGTAACAAAGTTAAAGCAATTTTTTAGGGGGTTGGCACTTTCGACATGGGAGAGTGTCCCTCAACTACATTTATTTATTTAATGTTTAACTGCATAAGTGAATAGATACATGGGCCTTTCCCAGCCATAAACACAGTCAGAATGGAAAACAACAGAAGAATAAAAATGCTGCAGTCAAAACAATAATGTAGTATGTTCAAATGTCATCAGGAGAAACAGCATTCAGAACCGTCCAAGTACAGACACTGCAGTGCAATCAATGAAAAACTGCATTCAGTGGTCATCAGAACACTGAAATGATAATACATTCAGCTGTCATCAGAAAATACAGTACAATCAATGAATTAGTACATTAAAATAGTTGTCAGAACATGGAGACAAACACTATTTCACAGACAGAGTGACATAAAAGCAATAAATAAACCAAAATGTGTGTGCAAATGTGAAATACATTTTATGCATACTACATCATATAATCCCAACAAAAGACATTGCAAAAAGAAAATACTCCTTTCACCCTCCCCACCTCACCTATTGCAAGAAAACAGATACTCTCAGGCAGATAACAGCCTAAAATCCTGCAACATTTGAATTTATTTTCTTGAAACAGATGTGCATTGAGTTGTTATTTTATGTTTTTTCCCAGCTGCTTATAACGCCAAGCTCACAATGTATACAAGTAAAAGGAGTTATTTGATATACTGCAGTCTTAGTATCGGTATATTTACAAAAATACTCATGCTTTAGTATATTTCAGTGTGAAATACACATGCGCTGATATTCTGCTTTGCTCCGATAATATGTTGGCTCAAACTGAAAACAGACTTTTGTAAGTTTGTTTCATATTGTCTGGCTACTTAATGGTTTTCCTTTAGTTTTCAATTGCAAATAATTAAAAAAAAACTTTGAGAATATTAAGCTTTTAAAACTTATTGGGTGTATGGCTTTTTATGATAACCATGTGCCTGAACCACTGAATAAAATGATGAATGAGTCTGGGAAGCACAGGTATGCAATTCAGATTATGTCCTTTAATTTTCCTCGTATAATGGACATGATATCTTTAAACTTGGGATATAAACTTGTTATTCTGAAAGTAACACTCAGAAAGCCTTACAGAAGCAATAAAACATACTCCTTTTGCTTGAAACATTTCTACAATCAATTACACTTTTGCCTGTTTTATTTCTCAAACTTCTGATGACATGCCGCAGCCTACTGAGAAGAGCATTTTTGCAAGGGAGTCCTGTTATAAAAACTCAAACACAGCTGATATGTTCAAAAAGCTTCCGTTTTCGATTATAATACTATTTAAGTCAAAAAGCTGTTGATTTTGAAAGGATTTACATAGTGTTTTGACTTGCTGATATCCTATAATTACATGAAATTCACTTAAACAGCTAACATAGAGTCAGAGCTGGCTAAGTACTTCCTTGTTGCTTATTCCAAGACATCTATTTTGGCTTTTCCAGGTAAGGGGTAGGGTTACCACCTGTCCCACTTTGCGAGGGACAGTCCCTCTTTGGGCAGCTGTGTCCTGACAAAAAATTATAAAAATGGCAAATGTCCTGTGATTTTAGGACAAAATTAATTCCTATATTTTATGTAATAGTTGCATAAAACAGTTATTCTGCATCTAAAATACCTAAATGTTATAAGAAACAGAATAAGCAACTAAAATGCTACAAGAATAAGCTTTTATTTAGGCAAAAAAAGTTAAGTTCTAACCTTTGTACTGACCGTGGGTATGTGTCGGCCTGTAAAATCTGATGTTTGTACCAAAAATGTCCCATTTTGGCCATTTGAAAAGGTGGCAACCCTAGTTCGGGGTCACCACAGCGGTACTCCAGTCCGCTAATGATTTGCAGTAGATTTTTTTTTTTTATGGTGCCGAGTTGCCAGCCCAACGCCCAACCTTCAGCAAAGGCATGCCCATTCACGCATGTCTTTCGGAGGCCACTCGACCGCAGGGAGGACACGCAGACTCCACACAGAAGGCACTCCAGCTGAGAATCGAACAGGAGAACCTCTTGCTGTGAGAAAACAATGCTACCGCTTTACCACCGTGGCATACTGACACCTATTACCAGCACAAGTACACAACAGTTCACACAAATGAAGTTTAAAGAGTTGAACGTCTAGCTCTGCAGTGTCTTGAAATACTCGTACAGCAATAGTTATTACAAGACAAAGTAAAAGTGACTTAAAATGGAGTAGAAAATGATTCACTGGAAATAAAGTTTGTCTTTTTGGCTTTTCCCGGTTAGGGGCCGCCACAGCGGAACTCCGGTCCGCTAATGATTGGCAGTAGATTTTTTAATGGTGCCGAGTTGCCAGCCTGACGCCCAACCTTCAACTAAGGCATACCCATTCACGCATATCTTTCGAATGCCACTTGACCACAGGGAGGACATGCAGACTCCACACAGAAGGCTTAAATAAAACTAGTATAACTTGTACAATGAGTTGGGTAAGCAAAAAAAAAAAAGTAGTGTTTAAATAAGTAGGGATATTACAAAGGAGGTTAAAAAAACAAAAGAAAAAACAACAAGCATATGAGAATACTCAGTTTAAGGTATTACAGTTTGCCATCTGGTAGTTTTGTTATCAGTTAGTCTCCATCTCAATGGAGGGGAGACGACTACTTACTTTAGGGGAGATATTTATTCTGCATTAACTATATAGAAGTAATAATAGTATGCTGTTACCAAGACTGTAAAGAAGCATTTTAATTTGCAAGCTAATGTTATTTCTTAAAGTAAATATAAATCTCACTGAGAGAGAGAGACTTTCCCCGGGATTCAATAACACCTACATTAACTGTACACTGTTCTACGTGAACAAACACAGATATAACTCACACCTTCTTCCTCCTAATTTTAGTTTTCTTACAGATTTTCTTGCAGCTTTAAATACTGACAGGGATTCATAAAGGTTATCACATTTTTTGTGTATGTTTTTACTGAAAGTTGTTAGATTTGATTTACCAATAGTCTCACAGTACAAGCAAGCAGCAGTAAAATATTTTATTCCTCTATACGTTTAGCACTGATCAGCAATTTTTGGAAGTCATTTGGTGTACATGCAGTAGGTGAAATGTACACTCTAAATTGGCCATAGGTGCAAGTGAGTGGCATAGATGAAGTACCGCAGCAGGGCTAGCCACTCAGTGGTATAAACCTTGGCTCGAGATGATTGTCACTGTTGAAGTAACACCCTGACCCCATGTACAAAAATGGGAAAAGGGGATGAGGACGGGTGGATGGATTTGGTGTAGATAGAGTACCGTATGTCCAAAGATGATTTAGGCTTCTTAAAAAATGAAATTTGAGAATTATACTCATGATTTTAAAATTTAGTGTCCAGTCATTACACTGATGCCATAATAATGTGTGTGCTTATATCTATACACACACACACAAAACCTCAATTTAAACCAATTTTAAGTACAGAATATTCAGTAGAATGAATTAACAACATTATAAGTAGCAAAGATAAGTAGTCACAGGTTCAGGGGACACAGTGTGCTCTGGCACAAAATGCCAAATTTCATTACAGTTTGATTTTTTCCGAATGATCAAAAGTTTGGATTTGACATTTTCTGGTATTGTATGTTCAACTCTGTAGGTAATAACTAAGGTGGCAAGTCTCTCCTCACTGCTGACAAATGAAAGGAAGCTCAAGAGGGCCAAAATGTGCCAGGTCTTACACAAAAAAATATTGTGTGATTTTGGTTAATGTATTTAAATGTACTGTTGGATGTCCATACTTTTTAACCTGATGAAGCACTGAATGTGATTTTATTGTTTTATTAGAAAACTGTTTAAAGTATCTTCTGTAGTAACTAGAGCCAGTCTGTTTTTGTTAGTTAAGTCTGTTCACTACTATTAAATGGACATAATGCAGTCTTTTAATAGTTGTAGGATGCCTAGCCTTTTAAAAGGATGCATACCTTAGACTGTTCAGCTGGAAATGTGACATATTATATAAGCTTACTAGCTTGTTGAGTGGATCCTACTCTAGATTAAATATCATCTGCATTTTGCAAGTTATAGTACAAGCTTTGGTCTTGCTGCATATGTAGGGTTTCATCAGATATAGGTATCTCTCTGTTTATTGCAACATCCCAGCAGGACTTTTCAGTTCTGAGGTAAATGTTTACATTTTGTCCAACACTGTTTAGTCACTCAGGATCATAACATATTTCAAGCTTTACTGCTTTCTCTCTCTGTTCTCCTTTATGTGTAGAAATACTAATAATTTTCTTTAATAAGACAACATGGTTTACGCTGTTTCATGTATGAAGCCGATTTCTTCAATCCCTTAAGTCAGTGTAAAAGACCATCTTAAAGTATTATGATGTATGTTAGTAAGAGGAGTAACATAACTAGCAGGTAACAATACCATCATACAGGATGATCTTCCATTAGTTAAGAAAACATGCATAAAATTAAAGGCTCCTTTTGTAAGGCTCTTCGCAACTGATACAGCAGGCTGTCACACAGTCTGTCATACAGTCTACAAAGTTTTATTCTGGAAGTAATCCATGTACAACTGAAGACTGGGATCACTAATTCAAACTTCTGATAGTACTGTATATACACAGAAAGTAATCAACCATACCAAATGGTTTACGTAATTCTAGAAATGCTCTCACCACTATATTAAGTTTGTTTAGGGTTTACTTATTTGTGGTAAGATTAGAGCCAATGACACCTTTTTAGCAGCAACTGAATTGCAGTTAGATGATAACAGTGAAGACATTAAGCACAGATACAGACACAGGAGTGCAGCAGACCTCAGCTACTTCATATTAAAGCAGTGAACATAATAATAAGGAAAGCTGTGGATAGAGTTAACTTATTCTAAGCATCATTTGCTGAAGTAATGGTGCACTTAGCTGCATATATGCTCTTTAAAATAGTAATCATTGCTTCTGGAATTAAATTGCATGAGTTTAAATGCTGCCCTAATAGAAATCAGTTGTGTGTGTGTGTGTGTGTGTGTGTGTGTGTGTGTGTGTGTGTGTGTGTGTGTGTGTGTGTGTGTGTGTGTGTGTCAGCGTTTTGGGGTCAGTAGGATAAATAGGTTGAATGAGGAATTGCACAAACAATAGGTGAACATTTTGATTCTGTATAGGAAGCTAAGGCAAGACACACATTTAAAAAGAGAATGTTTTAGATTAGGGAACATGAGGAGATGCCGACACACTGAGGGACTGACAGCAACCCAAGATATTCCAGAGTTTGATACAATAGGGCACTGTCTTGGGGCTTGAAGTTTAAATCTCATAGTATTTTGCATAATTTTATATCTTTTAACAGTTAAAAAGAGAACAATCTGTTGTCAAAGGTAACACAATGGTCCAGGACAAGTAAATCCTTGTGATCACAGTGATTCTGGATTGAGAAGGCATAATATTTTATTACAGGTTTTATCCAGATGAACTGGGAAAGTTAATTGTGGCTCAGCTTGAAATTCAGGTATTTGTTATTGACAGAAAGTGTCCTCTGACCCATCCCTCATTATCAGGTATAGGTAACAGTATCTTGGGTATTTGAAATAATCAGAGCACATAATAGAGGAGCAGTTTGGCTGTTCAAAATAAAAGGAACATTTAGTGGTGGGAATATTTTATCAAAGCATGAAAACAGTGGGACTGCAAATACTGAATTAAAAAATACATTTTAATTACAACTGAGTAGATATTTCAGACTGAGTGGATAATCAACCATTACTAAAATACATATTAATACATGAAAAACAGATTTTTTTTTATAATTTTGCTTAGAGATTTGCAAAGATTTGATGGTTACAAATACTAGGTGATAGATGTTTGCACGTTATCTCATCTGGAGTGAAAATTAAAAATGTTGAAGGTATTTCATGTTTATCTTTCCATTTCTTTTTTAGCACAGTGCTGGATTACGTGCAAACCTCACAGTAGTTATGAATATTTCATTTGGAGAGGGAGAATGGTACTGGGATGTAATGCAGGTCCATTCCACACTTCCACATAATAAAATAAGTTTCGCTCTTATGTTTTATGATCTAAATGTGGAAAAGGCAGAAGCGACTTTTGGCTAAAAATAAATATGTTGCAATGGTTATGAAAAGAGGGGTGTGAATTTTCAATGAGAAGCACATATATAAGGAGCTTGTTAGGTGTGAGTTATGAAGGAAATTCTTAGATGTCTCATTTTTAAGTCTAGTGGGGTCAGTGACTAGCTGGGAAATAGCAAAGCTGCTGAGAGCTTCTGCAAGGGCATTGCTAATATGTGGATCTTAGTGGGGGCGAAATTCACCATCTCATTAGATTGATACTGTCTGTAAGGTGAATCAGTTTCACTCAGGAGTATAGTCTCAGCAGAAGTATTTTTTTAATAAAGGGCATGAGATGACAGCTTAAAATGTCCACTTATCAAAATGGGAGCATATGAGCCTCTCTTGCTTGTGGTCAGAGATATATGGATAACATTTGGCTAGGATGTCTGTTTAATTACCACCAACATACACTCACCAATTCTTAACCTAGATCTGTGGTTATAAAATGACTAACTGGTTGTATGTTGTTGAACAGCAGGTAACACACTATCCAATTTTATTCTGTCTGGAATGTCAGAGAGATGCTCTTGAGCCTCTAGTCTAGGTGCGAGTACTAGTTCCTAATCGTGCCTGCAGTGAAGCACATTACTAACACTTAACTTTGTTCTCTATGGGGAGCGGTTAAAGATTCACGGTTAAGTTTCATACAGTTTGTGAAATGAAAATTTATCAAATTATCTACGGTATGATCCCAGTTATTCTCATTATGGGTAATTTATAATTATTGACTAAGTGATGGCTAACTCCAATCTCTAACCAAACTGGACAGGCTATTTTGAGCACAAAAAAGTACACTGCTTGGGCTTAAAATGGCCCACAAGGGCAGCTAGCCAAGTACGTACCTATGAAACTATAAAAAGAAGGGTACACAGTGGGATTCTTTAAGGATGTAGACCAAGTAAGGTCTCATTTGTGGTGCATGAATTGATCTGTACTGATTAACTGTGTGTTTTTAGGCTGGAATTAAAAAAAAAAAGAAGCTTTGGGATTCATAGATACATTTGTGAGTGTACACGACAATGAAAATGTATAAGTGGTTCAATTGAGAATGTACAACAGGAAGCAGTAAGGTGTACTGTCACATCAGTAGATGCCAGTGGAGGTGACAACCATGAATTAAACACAATAAATGCCAAATGGATTTGCCAAATAGAGTGGAATACAATCAAGATGAACATCATGTCTGCTGACAGGAACTTATGTAGCACAGTCTCGATTTAACAGTGATGATTACAGGGGGGGAAAGGGTTGCAGGAGGGCAAAGATAGTCCCTATCCTTTGAAGCCTAGTACAGTTGAAAATAATCAACTGCCTGAAAGTAAACCAAGCAGCAATTCATTAAGAGAGAGACTGCTCAAGAAATGGCTGATGCAGTTAAACAATGGTGAGTAGCATTTTGGGATGGAATGGCTACAACTGGGATGACAAACATTGTGAGCAAGAACAAACCATCAGTGCAGGGCAGCAAAACTGCCATGGATGTGAGACTCAAAAGAAGCCAAATAACTATTATTGTCATGGAAAGGAAGCCTCCTAGCAGGCTTCATAAAACGTGTACATGAAATAATTATATTAGCTGCAATATAAAATAAAGAAAAACAAGAGGTGTGATGATAAAAGGTCCAAAAACAGCAGATGGAGCCCTCCACTCCAAAGGTTCAGAAATCCAAGTTCAAAATGCAAAAAGGAAAGATCTGAACCACCAAGCTGCAAAACACGTAATTTAATAAACAAAATGAACACAGAGTAAGCGCTTTCAGGTTACACACCCTTCTTCAGACAACTTACAAAACTTTAAAACATCACATTTAAAATACCAAGTAAACAATGAAATTCAATAGTGAATCCGCCTCATCTTTAAGGCGGGCTTTATAGGAATTACACCATTCATACCTGGGGGTCAATGTGCTACCAGTTCAACTATCCATTCTGACTCATAATACTCAGTTAAATTACATAATTTCCCCCCTCTCCTGGAAACATTCACTACCTGTAGTACCATAAAATTAAAGACCTAAGTCTTAAACATTTTCACTAAGAATACTGTCATTATACAATGTAAGCAAGGTTAACATGAAGAACCTTGCTATGTATTAACTGTAACTTGTCAAATACATGTCAGCCCTGTGCTGGAATGTGGCTGTTAACTTCCCCCAAAGGAGCAATCCATCCACTTTAAACACTTAGTAAGTGACCCACTGTACTTTCTCTTGACCAGTTGGTTACATCGTAGATGCCAGCTACTTAGTCTACCTAGTTTCCTGGTTTCTGCATTCATTAAACGAAAGAAAACCTGCAGTAGTGCCACCTTGTTAACTGTTCTGTATCAGCTCTCTCTAATTGACCTGAGGTATTAAACCCAGCTGAGTTTCACTTCCCTTCCACTCCTCTTACATCATCATCAACCCCCTTTTTCACATTTTCTACATGAGGTCGGTCTGTCATGTCAACTGTCACAATCACTCTCTGTTCAATGCCACTCTCCTGCCTTCTTAGTCACTCATGCCTGACTGTCACGGGTGTCCTCCCACACAGTCCATCCAACTGTTTGCTGGATGTCCTTGTTTCCTCTTGCCATCTTTCTGTTTGCTCCAAATCTTCTTCATTAGATTGTCTTGTGCTTTTCTGTATATGTGCCCAGAACCACTATAATCTGTTCTCTTTGACCTTATCTCCAGTTGGAGCTACTTTGGCTTCTGCTCTTGTGTCCTCGTTCCTTTGTCTGTCACAGTGTGCATCCTATCACCCAACAAAGGCACTTCATCTCCATTACCTTTAGCTTCCTCAACTGCTCTGCTTTTTCTTCCCAGGGTTCTGTACAATACAGTAGTACTGGTTGCACCACTGTTTTGTACACCTTACTTTTTAACATCTTTGGCATTCTTCTGCATTATACTACACCTGACACTCTGTGCAATTTGCTGCAGCTGCTCTGATTCTCCTGATGACCTCCTCATTCAGACTTCCCTTTTCCTCAACCATGCCTTCAAGATACTTGAAGCTGTTAACTTGTTCCATTATTTTCCATTTTATCACAATTCTCATCTTCTTCTGATTTCTCCCATTCACTACCATTCTGACCGTCTTATCCATACTTAGTTTCATCCCATGTGCCTTCAGCTATGCATTCCATTCCTCTAGCCATTGCTGAAGTTCTTGCTCAGAACTGAACCTTGGTGCATATCCACTCTGACTAGGAACCCATCTGTGAGACATAACACTGTTCATACTTGAGTCATTGCATCCTTGTACATAATTTGCACTAATTCTGCCAATATTTCTGGGGCTTCAAACAACCATTGGACTGCCCTAATCAGCTTTCTTGGGATCCTGTCATATGCTTTCTCCAAGTCTAGGAATGCCCAGGTGGGCACTTTCCTTATCTCTAGTTTCTTCTCAACTATCTGTCTTTTCGAACACTGGGTCAGTTGTGCTGCATCCTGATCTGAATCTGAATTGCTCATCTTCCTTCTTACTTTCTAGTACTCTATGTATTAATTTATCAATCACTGTCTCCAGAACTTTCAAGCAATGTGACAAGAGTTTGATACCGCTGTACTGCCCACAGTTTTGAATGACCCCTTTGTTCTTGAACACAGGCACTAGTATGCTTATTCTCTAGTCATTTAGGATATGTTTTTCTCTCCACACTGCTATGAGTACCTCAGGAGTATTTCTCCCATATCACACACAGCATCTTTATCATATCTGCTCTGATCTCATTTGAGACTGCTGCTTTCTCTGGCTTTATTTTCCTTACTCCTCTTCTTACTACTACTATGGTGGGCTCCTCCACTTCTCTCATCATACACTGTATCTGAGACAGGACATCTTTTGTGGGATTTTCTTCATTCAGAAACTGCTGGAAGTACTCCTTCCATCTGTCTTTGAAGTCCTGTGGACTGCTGAGCATCCCTTATGAAGGGTGTGAAGGCTGCTAGCCTAGCTAGATAGAATTTTGTAAATAATTCTATGTCCTTGCAAATATTAATATGATCCACAGGCTTGTTTGACAAATGTAAGAAATCTGTGCTATGTTCTGAGCTTCAAAAATGTAACTACAGTGCACCCTGCTGGAAGAAAGCTGATAAGTAAAGGATTTTATGACTGTGTGATTTCAAGCTAGGAGACAGAATGTCTGCAGCTAGAAATTCTTTCTATTGTCCTAAGACCGAGATAATTAATAGTTTTTTTTTTACATGCAAAGTGTCTTTTTATTGCTGTGGCTTCCTGGCGGGTGCAGATTAAAAATAAATGTTAAATTTTGAGTTCTGTTAGCCTGGGAACTAAATCAGAGAAGTGACAAGAATGATGTAATCTGAAATGACTCAGCAGTAATGTGTATTGCCAATTTAAGGGCTATCTCAGAAAGAAAGTATTGCATTTTGTATTTGTGTCTGAACCTGAACACATCAGCTCACCAGCACTTTGCATTGCTCTGTAAGTAAGATATTGAGATCTTAGTATTTCTCTTAGAGATTGATATTAATAGGAAGATTAATCTAGCTGTTTTCTATAGTTATGTCAGACTATCCTACAATGTTGTTTTAAAGTAATTCCTGTGATTTCTGAACTCACTGTTGTCACTGTGTTGAATCAATGAGTATTTTCTTGTGTTTTTATTATTTATTATTAAATATTTTTAAACATTTTAACTGTGGCTGTTTTATGCTGAGATAATTTAAGCTCTTAAAGCACTTGCATGTATTTGGTGATACTGTATAAGCCACTCCAATAGCCTTGCTGTTCATCACACTTACTAACTGGATAATGACATTGCACAGTAGAATTGGACACCCTTTAGTAATGGCCTTTAGAGTAGCTGATAAGAGTAGTTGGTGGTAGTGATTACTACCTTATAGCCTGGGGAGAAGGGGGCATAGCTAGTGAACCTGTGCCAGCCTTCCCCAGGAGTGTCTGTGTGTTTGTATATAAATAAAATCTCAAAGTATGTGTGTGTCAGCAGGGACACAAAGCACTGGTTGGACAGAGGTTACTGGAGGTTTTCGCTTGACTACTCGGCTGAGATCTGTACCCTATAGCTGTGCCAGTGGGGAGTCTTACTGGGGATCTGGAAAGAAAGGGAAAAACCAGCCCCAGACTGACTGTGATCTCTGTGTGCTCTTAAGGGAAATTGTACTTTACTGTGTGTGTACTTGTTATCCTCCCAATGTGGACGCCCCTTACTGGTGTTAGTGGTGAGAATTGAGGCTCCTTAATTACTGGGCCAGTGCACAGGCATCACAAAGGGTATCTGACTATCTTCTTTATCTGTCTGTCTTGCCTTGCAACCAGATAGAATTTCTTTGTGCAATCTGCTGACTTACTTTCTAGAAGCTGGTAGATTGCCTTTGATGCCTTGTTCTTTGGTATTGCAACTCCTTTCTTACCTTCTTTGTTAGCCAACCAGAATTCCTTCCTAGCCTAGTCCATTATTTCTATCTCCCATTTTTCCTGTACTCCTTCTTTCTTTTGATGACTTCCTGGACTCTTGCATTCCACAACCCAGTTTTCATTATGAACCTTATTACCATATCTGGCTTAGCTGCATATCTGCTCTGTAGTCCTCTCACACGCTGTTTTGAAGTGCTGACATTCTTCAACTTCATCTATTTCCTCTTCTTCTTGAGGTGCTATAACTCTGGAAAATTCTTTGAACTGGTGTGCTCTCTCTCCAGTCAACTTCCAGGACTTAAGCCTGGTTTCTGTTGATTTTACAGCCATCGCTGATGACTGCTTGTAGTGGTATGTGACAACCAGTGGTTTATACTGTGGGCTGACTGTTTCACTGGCGATGACTTTGCAATCACTTATTCTACCCCAATGCTGTTTTCTTACTAGGATGAAGTCTACCTGAGTTGCATTTAGGCCATCTTGTATTTGAACTTGTGACTGTCTTTCTTGCTTTCTTTTTTTTCTGAACAAGAAGTCTAGAATGGCCTCTCTTTCATTACTCCTGTTGTCCCACCCATGTGGACCCAGGCAGTCCTGATATCCTATTCTGTATGTCTGTCCTGATATGTGCATTTCAATTCACCCATTATTAACACCAATTCATGTTGTCCAGCTTTATCTAGTAGGTCCTACAACCGCTGTCTGAATGAACTCTTTCCACTACTATCACAACCTTGCTGTGGTGCACGGGCCACAAAAGGTTGGAGTTTGATTGCCATGAGTCTGTCACTAATTCTGATAACATCCCTCACTGTCTTCTAAAGCTTCTCTCTTACCACAATTCCCACACCATTTCTTGCCTCCCCTCCTCTTAAGTAGTAGACTATCTCAAGCCAAGTTGCTTTGCTGCACTGCTCCTTCATCTTGTCTACTGTATACATCTGATTTCCAGCCTCCTCCTTACCATCGGGTCATCCACTTCCAAACTGCATCCTGTTAATGAACCTACACTGAGTATAGCAATTATTAATTCATGTTAGGAAGGTTGGTTGTTTTTACATCCAGTATTTGCTCAACACAGCTATCCCAGGTAACCCAAACTAAGCAACTGGACACCAACCAGCCAGTAGCTTATTAACCCAGGCCTGCTGGGCTTTATGCTGGACACACACACTGGCTAATAGGGGCACATAGCCTCCCACCATTAGCATGGGTCCCTGGCATAGGTCGGAGTAGGCCAGGAAATACCCATGTCCACTTTGACATTAGTCAGCATGACCATATCACCTAGATCCATATTTTATGCCATGGGGTTGCTAGCCATGCTATGGTATGCAGTCTGTGATCTGTGGTGTCCTATTGTGAGGATACTGTACACCACAGTAGATTCCAAAGGTGGTGGTTTATACAACTCTTTCCACTTATAGGCGCCATGCAGAAATTGTGTTGCTGCCCACAGCTCCATTCTTTGGGGAGTTTGAGATAGAACTACTCAGCATGTTTTTCAGAAGTGGATGGAACTCCACACAGACACAGAGAGAACATGGAAACTCCAGGCAGACATTGGACAGAGGTCAGGATTGAACCTTGTAGCTCATGCATGGGAAGCAAAGACCTTAACCATTACACTGCCCTCTCTTACTCCACCATTATACTTCACACATACACTTTTCAGTTGTGACACCCATTCTGTAACCTTCGCCAAACAACCTCAATACTAGGAACACAAAATCTCCTGGTTCTGTTTTCCTATTTCCCAACTACCATCTAACTTTAACCATCATGCCCAACAACATTTCTCCCCCCATACTGCTTTGCATTGCATCCATTCATGCTCAGATCCCTCTCCAACAATACCTATTATTTTATATTTCAACTTCTACTTTTCCCAAATAAACTCTCACTACTTCCTATCGTAACTAGATCCTTATATGCCATCATTTCAAACCCATTGATTTCTTACATTTCAGAAAGATACGAGAAGATGCCAGGACAACCTAACTCTTCCATCATAAAAATTACTTTCTTTCTACCAACTTTCATTCTCCACCACCACTAATTATTCCACAGCCCTGCAACACCTTGATTCCTTCTTGCTTCCTACATCCCCACTACCTGACATCTATAAAATACAGATCCCTTTATTTAATCATGCTACTCTTCAGCTTATCCTCTAGTCTTCTCCTCCTGCTGAACCATCACTCATCCTACCCTGACTCAGTAATAGCTCTCACATCTCTCCATCTCTGTCCTAACTACCTATCAATACTTGTTCGTTAAACTCTCTACATATTGTACCAAACCTATTTAATGAAATCCCTCAACTTTATACCCCAAATATAGACTGATTAACTCCATTTTAACTCATATCAACATAAAATTAAGTGTAAAAATACTCTCCAAAAAATAAGAACCAATAATACCCCAATATACTAAAATTGTCCTAAGAGGGGGCATTTACTTAAATCACGACCCCAACAATCACAACCAACTTCAAGATGATTCCCCTCTACACACCACTCTAAACCCACAATGGTCTATCCTCCACTCTGGTAATATAACTTTGCCTCCTTAAATATCAGGAGCCTAAGAAATAAAACTACTGAATTACTTGCCTGGATTACCCATTACAACCTGATATTCTCAGTATAATTGAAACTTGGTTTAAACCCAGCATAAATGGCTCTGAAATTATACCCTTATAGAACAACATGATGCAACCTGTCTAGGTTTAAACACAGAAGTATTCATTACTACCCAATCATCTATTAACTGGAACAACCTAAAAACCCTTCCCTTAGGTGATACTGTAAATTAATTCAATACAACTTTCCTAAATATCCTAAATAGCCTTGCATCCCCTAGAAAGAAGAGAATAAAAACAGATAATGCAATATGGATATCCAAAAGGAGCAGAATGCTTATGCAGGACAGATGGAAACAATGGGAAAAATATAAAACACCAGGGTATCTTGAAAACTTCAGAATTGTCCACAACTGTACTAAAAAGGCAAATAAATGAAGGCAAAAACTATACTAAAAACTTTTAGAACAATAGTAAACACAACCCTAAAATATTCTGAGCAGACGTCAAAGAAATATTACATCCCAGCAAAAAATTCAACCTTAACCCCTTATCTAATAACTGGCCACCAAAAACTACAGTGGAATTCAACTCATATTTCATAGCTAGTATAGCATCCCTAACCAAGGATTCCCAACAACTAATTTCAATCCTGCCCATCAGCCACGTGTCATCAAATCCACTTTTACCTTCAAACTTGTGCAGACATTCTATATGAAAACTACTCTTAAACAAACACAAACCATGCTCTACTTCAGCTGACGACCTTCCAAGTGAGTAAACTTAAAACAGCAGCCAACAGCATTGCCCAGCCTGTCTAAATCCTTATATATAGGCCAATCCAGGAAACATACATTTTCTCTCTCTGGAGAAAAATAGCACATTATACCTACAAACAAAGGAGGCAATCCAATGGATATCACTAACTTTAAACATGTAGCAATCTCATCCCCCATCTCCAAAATACTTGAAAAATGCATTCAGAAACAACTGGTAAACTACCTCCTGCAGGAAGAACTCCTATCCCTCCCAAAACATGGCTTCCTTTCATCCCATAGTACTAATACTGTGCATCTGCACTTTATAGATGCTGTCAATAAAGCTAGAGAAAATGGCAAATTAGTCTCCTCCTTATTTCTAGACTTGTTTACAGCTTTTGACACAGTTTGTCACATCAAACTTCTACTTCAAATGTCTATCTCAGCCTACCCTTTTTCAAGGTTCAAAAGCTACTTGTCCAGTAGGTATGAGTCAGTGAAATGGCACTCCACCTTCTCTCCATACCTCACAGTCACAGTACAAGACTCTATCCTCGGTCCCCTCCTCTTTAACATTCTCATTAACACTCTCCACAGATCCACACTATAGGCTTCCCTAATACAATACTACACACAGATGACTACGCTCACATATGAATATGAGATAACCTGGCACATCTCCAAAAATTACTTGGGAAGCTTTAACAGAGACTGAATTGTGGCTTTGTAACTCACAACTCAAAATTAAAAAAAATCGCTCCCTCTCTCTCTCTCTCATGAAAAAAAAATACTCTCTATTAATAATATAACCACTGAAGTCACTTCTCATAGCAAGTTATAAGGGACGATAATTGATAATAATCTTAAATTCAACCTGCATATACAAAATTTCATAAAAAACATAAACTCACCATGGAGTAGAGATGCTTTACACAGCCACAAGTTCTCACCAACGCAACTAAAACGACACTTGCCACTTCTTACCTCCTCCATTCACTACTTTATGGCGCTCCCATCCTTACTAACCTCTAGTATCACAAAAAACAAAACCTGATCCCTACCAATGGCGACAGCAAGTACTGGCATAATCAATTTCCATTGCAATTTTCACACCCCTCAAAATGTTCGACTAACCCCCCACCCCTTTTTTGTTTTACTGTATTTTCAGAAGACTCATTCCACAACAGGATAGAGCAATGGATATCAAACCAGTGGAATGGAAAGCAATTGGTCAGGTGCCATATGAAGATATTTTGGAGCATTCCACAGGAAACCAGTATAAACCTTCACTTGAAGCTGGACAGTAAGGGAGGGAACAGGAATCGCTGGAAACTATGATTGCAATCAATGCTGATGTGTGATAGACCTGTGAGTTCCCATATGACAGAGCAACGGATGGCAAAGGATGAAATTGAAGAGAATGTACCACAGGAAGATGCTATAGAACTTTCTATAGAATGCCAGCAGGAAATGGAAAACAAAAAATGTGCCCTCAGTTTAGAAGAAAATGAGTTAAGAAAAGAGTTGCTTGATTTACTAGCCATAGATAGCTATATTAAGATCAATGAAAGAAATAGACTGCAGAAGGTCAATAAAACTCCAGAAGTCAGAGGTCTGATAAAACAAATGAACACAGTAATTAGGACTGTCCATAGAGATCCATGCGATATAGCAGAAGTAAACAGGATATATTATTGTACAGCTAAATTAATAAATGATAAAGTTCTACCACAAGAACACAGGGGAGTGAGGGAAAGGAAGGGGAGAAATTGAATACCATTGTGGAAGTATCGAACAAAGAAAACTATAAAGCAATTAAGACAAGAAGTGTCACTGTTAGAGGAATACAGAAAGATCAACAAAAATACTAAGAAAGATAGACATGATAAAAGCAATGTGCAGTTCTAGAACAGATCAGTATCTATCATGCAGTATCGCAAATCTTCTTCTTCTTTCGGCTTTTCCCGGTTAGGGGTCTCCACAGTGGATCACCTGTCCGCTCATGATTGACAGTGGAGTTTTACGGTGTCAAGTTGCCAGCCTGGCTCCCAACCTACTAAACATCTTAGCACAGGCAGAAAAACTTAGAAGATATACAGAAAAATATAAAGGAAAAGCACAAAATAAGCAATTTATTGATGACCCAAAAAAGTTTTATAAAAAACTGGGACAGAAGGTAAAAGGAATTGAAAGACCGCCAAAAAAAAGAACCACCAGATATTTTTTGGAGACGTATCTGTGAAGATCCTGTGGAATATAACAAAGATGCTAAATGGACAGAAAAAGTAAAAGAAAGAATAAGAAGTTTAAAGGTGCAGGATATGAAATGGGATGATGTAACAGCGAGAGAGACTGAAACAAAGTTAAAAAAAGCCTCTAATCGGAAAACCCCAGGCCCAGATGCAGTACCTAACTTTTGGCTAAAAGTATTAATATCTTTGCACGAAGATTTAGCCATGAGTAAGAACTATTTATATGCACACCCTGCACAGACACCAACCCGGCTAACAACAGGAAAAACAATCCTCCTACTTAAGAGTGAACCTGCAAACTACCCTAAAAATTATAGACCAATAACTTGCCTTCCGACGACGTGTAAACTAGACATGGGTTTTGATGCCGGCAGAGTTTATAGTAATTTAGAAGAAAACTCAATTATGGCAGTAGAAAAATAGGGCAATAAAAGAAAGTCACATGGAACAAAGGAACATTTGTTGTTAAAGTAAGTCACATTGGAGAACTGTAAAAAGGGAAGAATCTAAGTATGGCATGGATTGACTACAAAAAAGCATTTCATAGTATCCAACATTCAAGGATAAAAGAGTGCTTAAAATGTATAAGATACACCCTACATTGATCTACATCACAGTGACCATGGAACAGTGGCAGACCACTTTGCATTTAAGCCATGATAAAGGACAAATTATTATCCCAGTGATAAAAATTCAAAGGATGATATTCCAGGGCGACATCTTGTCACCATTACTATTCTATCTTGCCCTTAACCCTTAAA
Organism: Protopterus annectens; assembly: GCF_019279795.1. Lineage (NCBI taxonomy): Eukaryota > Metazoa > Chordata > Ceratodontiformes > Protopteridae > Protopterus > Protopterus annectens. Next base: position 983,039,343 of record NC_056745.1, on the reverse strand, counting down.
GCTGTCAGCTTAGGCCATGGCTATAATTTGGCTCCTAGAAACCAATAAAGTGTAAAAACTTCTCATCTTTTCTCTGTCAATGATTTAAAATCATATAGCTCGTTAGATGAGGAACTGAAAGCACAACTCTTAAGTTATCAAAACTTTTTCAGATGATATAAGAATGTCATTTGGTCTTGATAAATATGTAAAAGCAAACTTTAAAGCAGGAAAACATCAGTTTGGGACAAGAATGTGATACAAAAGAACTTGAGCAGGAGGGAATATAAATATATAAATATTTGGGAATTGATGAAGGATCAACAATAAAACATGAACAAATATGAATAAAACCTAGCAAGGACTACTTTAGAAGATTTAAATCAATCCTGAAAACAGCATTGACATCTAGGAACAAAATCCAAGTTATAAACCTATTTGCTTTTCCTGTCCTAACTTACATTTTTGGAGTGATTGACTGGCCAAAAAGGTGTTGGATAGATTAGACAGGAAAACAAGAAGCATGCGTCATGCTCACCAAATGATTTATAAAAGTCAGTGCATACCAAGATTATATATTCATAGGGGTGAACTATCAAATAGAGCCACATGAGTGATCCCCGGTGTGAACTTTCTATTTCCCAACCACTCATCAAGATTTCTCTTGAAAAGGGTCAGTGAGGTGTTCTGCTTGACATGTATGGGAAGTCTATTCCAGAGCATGGGCAGTCTCTGGGTTATGAATCTTTCCATCCAGCATGTTCTGTTGATTGTGGTAATGAGGTTGAGGCCTTTGGAGTATATGGTGAGGAGGGATTGAGATTTTTTTAGTGAAAGACACACCAGCTTGGGCCTGTGGACAGTGAGATTTGAGTACAAGAGATTTTGTTCTCTTAAGTGGGAGAGGGATTAGATCAGAGTTTTATTTTGAGTTATTTACCTGAACGGGCCTGACAGTCCCTATGTACAGTGTAGTATAAATTATGTGGTGGAAATATAAAGAACCTCTGTATACACCATCCCATAGACATTTAGATTTAGATATGCCTTTTCAATGTTTGAGATACTAGTGACGTACCTTTATTGCTTTCATTTTATTTGTCTGGATTCTTTTAGCGTGTGTGAATTGCCATGTATATAAGATGAAATAGATGTCCTTACTGTTTGTTACAATAATGTGTGATGTTTCGTTAAGAGTTTCTGCAACACTGATGAATTTTGGCCATTCATGAAGGCATAATGTTGAAGCTAAATGAAGACTAAAGGAAAGTAAAAGAAGTAAAACATCACAGTCCTTGATGTTTCTTCCAGTGTTCAGTAGATGCCTCAAATTTTAATCTATGCCTCACAAACCTTGCATCATTGCAGACTGAAGTTACTAAATAATGACAAACATCTGAGTTTCAGATGTCCTACCATTCAGAAAATGCATGCTAATACAAAACCTATCAACTTTCAAAGTTTATAAAAGCAGTATTTAAAATGTTTCTCTATTTTTGGGCCTTTGTTCTCCCAATATTTTTGCACTGTCCGGAATTCTTGCATTAAGAGGTTGAAATGCCACTGAAACAGTCCAGCACACCAGCATATTTCCTGAAGTCTAGCTTGCTAGTCTATAATTGTTTTTCCTTTTTATGTTAACGATGTATTTCTGTCTGACAGACAGGCACAAAGATGTGTATTGTAAGGCATACCAAATGATTTTTTCATCTCATTGTTAGTAAAGTAGAAAACCTTTACCGGGTTAACAACAAGCTTTACCTCCAATACTGAATTCTAGCAAACTGGCTACTTGCAATTTTCAGGGAAATATTTGTTGAACTGAATACTAATAATAAATTACCTACAGACTGTTTAACATACATACATATATATATCTATCTATATATCTATATATATATATATATATATATATATATATATATATATATATTCATTAATTTTTAATTCATTCCCTGAGTCTGGCTTTGTTGTATTCAAGGCCATGAAGGAGCTAGTGCCTATCATGGCAAACAACTGGCTTAAATCAGGGAATCAGTTGGGTCATTAGTCCATAGCAAGATTGATATGCTGTGTGCATGCACATACTTGCACGCACACACACATGCTTGCATTCAATTTGCAGGATCGCCAGTACACTGGTGGGCATGCATTTGGGAAGCAAAGGAAACAAGGCCAATATCCCATGCAATATGGGGATGATCCACCAAAAAAGACCCCCAAACTGGCAACAAGAACTAAATATGGAAGGCTATAATACTAACTGATGTATCACTGCGCTACACTACCTGTTGAACTGCTGTACAACTACTTCTATTTCCCACCATCTGCAAAGATCAGGCTGAAAGTTTTACAGAGGCGAAAAAGGATGGGGTTTGGAATCTTTGTATGAAAGCACTGAGCCCATTACCAGAGAAAAGTCTCTACTTTTTATTTACAAACTAATATACAGAATTATTGGTACATTCAAGATGACAGACACTCTTTCACATAAAAGAAAATAAACTGCAGAACAAATATTTAATCCAGATTATAAGAAACTCTAAGGGATATACAATTATAGCAGAAAGCATACAGATTTTAGAGACATCTCTAAGGAAAAGTTTTACCAGATGAAAGTAAAACTATCAGCTTCTAGTAAGGGGAACAGCTCCAATAAAATAAAGGAATTACATATTCTTACAAAGACATTATTAAAAACTAAATTCAGAATTTTTTCAATAATTAATGATTATACTCTATAAACAAACTACAAAAGTACAGCAACTTCAAACCCCATCATCATCCCTAAACTACAGACTACAAAATTTGGACCCTCAGCTTCATCAAAATCTATAATCTTTACAAACTTCATGAAAAGTTATGGACATAAAGCTTCAGGAATAAGAAATAGAATCTTCTTTTCCGATCAAAGAAACAAGAATTCTTCAATACAAAGAACACAGAGCAAGATGTTATCTGCGAGTAGTTGGTGTACCACAGGGTGTCTAGAAAATGATAACATGACAACTTTCCTTGTTCTGTCTTTCGGCTTTTCCCGGTTAGGGGTCACCACAGCGGAACTCCGGTCCACTAATGATTGGCAGTAGATTTTTATGTGCCGAGTTGCCGGCCCTGATGCACAACCTTCATCGAAGTTACGCCCATTCATGCATGTCTCCACACAGAAGACTCTCTAGCTGAGAATCGAACAAGACAACGCCTTACTGTGCGGCAACAACGCTACCGCAGCACCACCACCGTAGTACATCTAAGACACTATAACTGCCACAACAGTCTTCATGTGTAAATGAGAAAACAGATTCCTCCTTCTTTCCCAGACCTACTCTTCTCTCTCAGACTCCTAATGTGTAACAATAAAATTCTTACAATTTCAAAAGAAAGAAGTGAGCTTACAAAGTGCAAGAAATGAAGCATCAGTAAAAGTGAAGGGAAATGTTATAAGTCGGGGTAATAATTCTACAAAACAAAGGCACTCTCGCCACTAATTATAAAACAACAAAAAGGACTCCAGAACAAAACGGTTAACACATGAGCACTCACTCTGGCCATACTATAAATTCATGTAGCTTCTACAATAAAAACACACTTAGACTTGGATCAAACATCTACATTTTCAGTAGTTTATGACATTGTAACTGAAAGACAGAATGGACTGACATATTAATTTAAATTCCGTATTTTTTAAATTGTGATTTTTTTCTTAATTCACCAAAGAAAGGCAAGGGCAAATACTTTTTTTTTTCTTTTGTGAAAAAAGATAAGTATATTTGTTTTCTCTAAACAATAGTAGTGCTGGCCACAAATGTCTATCTATGGGGTATGCTGTAGTTTAGAATCTTTATAAAACACTAGTTTCAGGCAAATGTCCACCTGAAATCTTCTGATCACAGTCTTGTGCATTCAAGGCAAGACAGTTCCTATGATGTTTTTAGGTGGATCCAAATAAAGTGAACTTGTAAATCAGACACTTGGAATATGTTTTAGTTATCCCCCCCACAAACAGTATGTGGAATTTGTATACCATTTTACTTTTAAGTGTTTATTTTTTATGAACATGTGCTCTAAGGGGCACAACTAATTTTAAAGGAGACCAAGTATAAATGATTCAGGAAAAAAATGACTTCAAAAAAGTGGAATCATACATAGAGGGTCTTGATCGGGTCAAATAAGCTGTTTTGACTAGCTGCTGACATTTGCTGTCTGGCACTGTCCATTCTTAGTGTGGGACCTGTTCATACCATCATTTGGGGGGTGTTTAACAATTGTTAAGTTTGGGTCTTGTGCTACTAAAGCACTTAGCTGGTTTGCCTTTTTTCTGATAATAAAATGAAATCATGGTGCTCTGTGAACTACAAGTCTTTATTAAACAAGTAAAGTTATGCATAACAGCAAAATCAAACAAATAAGCTTAATACATTTTTCAAATGATGGATAGATGAAATCAAATAACAGCTAGTAATGCACACAGAAATAATAGTAGGCAAGTGATCACAGGGACCTTAAGAGGCCTAGCTTTATGCACCTTTAAGCATACCCACTGTTTAGGAGTACTTAATAGTGCCCACCTCTCAAATCAAGCAGAGCTGGTCATAATAGCCCTGATTTAAATTTATGTCTAGGCCACCTAATCATCAAGGCAGGTCTAAATGCAGACAAAGTCATACTTTGCTTGACCTGTAATGGTAACTTTTTCCAAAAGCTGGGAATGCATTCAGTTAGGAACCTGTCCATCCAGTGAGTCTTCTTTACCTGTTAGTGTAAATTTAGGTCCCTAGTACTGGCATGTGGAGAGCCACTGTTTGTTTGCAAAGAAAGAGGAGGCCAGATAATGATGGGCCTTTCATGGCTCAAAATGTGGGAGACAGGTCAACTCTGAGCAGTGCTTATAAGGAGTTGAAGGATTTAAGGCCTTTATTGTTTGCAATAAAAATCACTGGTACCTTACCAGATGAGAGGTCTGACTGGGCACTGTATGCAGTGGTGGTGCTGCGGTAGCGTTGTCGCCTCACAGTAAGACGCTGTCCGGTTCGATTCTCAGCTAGAGCGTCTTCTGCATGGAGACATGCGTGAATGGGAGTACCTTCGTTGAAGGTTGTGCATCAGGCCTGGCAAGTCGGTACATAAAAATCAACTGCAAACTATTAGCGGACCGGAGTTCAGCTGTGGCGGCCCCTAACCAGGAAAAGCCAAAAGACACAAACTGTATGTGATAACGGGTTTAATAAGAGAAGAGCACAGTGATATGATGACTCGTTTCGATCATGAAGGTATTCCCTTGGACAATAACTGGGTTAGACAAAAGTATTTCCTGACTATGGTTAAAAATGATGATCAAGTGAAAGAGAGAGAGAGAGAGGTGCAAATAATTTCCCAGGTCTCTTACAATCATATCTGTTTGAAGAGAAGTACCACTTATAACATGTGAGATGGGAACAGCTTTTTTGAGGAACATGACTATGCTGCACTTTCTTGCACTCAGAACCAAAGTAAAGCACAGAACAGCAACCCACTCTGCACAACAGCTAAACCGTAAATAATGTAAATAACAGTTGATGAGGTTCTGATGAAGTCTAGATATGGAAAGACGAAAGTGCTTAACGTCTCAATAAAAGTGCATTTTTCTTAACTGGCTGCCTCTATTTGTGCCATTATTTATGGTTTAGCTGTTGTGCAGAGTGGGTCATTATTACGTGTTTTACTTTGGTTCTTGGTTTTTACTGCATAGACCCTCTTTTGGTTATTCCTGTTTTTGCACTTAGCTTGAGACTGTTTTCAGTATGCCAGGTGTGCATATTCCAGTTGTTTCTGGTTCATTTTTATTTTAGGAGATAATCAGGTAGCAATAACGAGCTTGCAGTCATAAATATACTTTGTGAACCACACTTCAGCAATATCAGCTTGGACATATGGAAAATAAATGCCAAACATGAGAGGACCCAGTTCAGACCCCAACGATACCAAACTACCTGAAATCTGAAGTTCAAGGAGGATACCAGTAACTTTCATTATAAGAGATCTGCTGAATAGCCAGTTTGCAATCCAATGGACAATACAGGGATATACATTAAGTTTGTCAAAAATGTCAATAATACCAGAATGGGGGATAGTGTTAAAATCCTTGGCCAGGTCAAGATAACCAGGGTGCAGGGAGTGACCACTCTCCACACCCTCTATAACCTTTTCAAAGATCTTTACTAGTTTCAGGAGAAAGGATCTGCCTTCCAGAAAACCAGACTGAGTGGGGTATAGATCAGCTGAGTTGCCCTTGTCTGCATAAATGAGTTCTGCTAAGACATATTACATGCCTTCGCTTATAAGTTTGGTGAAGCTGATGAGCATAGAAGTACTCAGGTCTGTAGAGGGGTTAACCTTGCGTAGAGGAGTCACAGTGGCTGTTCTCCAAGCATCAGGGAGAAATTTTGCAGATAGGCAGAGGCTTAACAGTATTGATACAGGTTGAGATAGTGCATACTTGGTACTAATGAGAATACAGTCTGACATGTTATCTGATCCCACAGAAACATTACTTTCAGCCTTTGACAGAAATTCTACTACACCTTGTTTCAAGGTGATTATGGGGAAAATAGGTGCAATAATGTAGCTGAGGTAAAGTTAGCACTAAATTAGTCTGTATTGGCTAAATCCTTGGGATTGGAATGTGTGATATTCTTATGGATGAGCTCAGTGCATTGTGAAACATTCTTCCTTAACTTCCTGACATAACTGAAGAAAGATTTCAGATTTCTTCAGTATCTGTAGTAACCTTAAATGTGTACTCTGCTTTACGTTTTCTGACACTGCTCTTAAGGTCCATGCTGGCATATTACAATGTGGTCTTGAGGTAGGGGGAATGGGAATTTCTTATAATGTTTTCATTATTTTTTTCTTATACTGCACAGCAAAATGGGAATTCCGCCAGAGAGGTTTATTTCTGAATTTACCATTATATTTAGGGTGTACAGGTACAGACTTTTGTATGCAGCTGTTTAGAAGCTTGTAAAAATGGAGATTAATGTGACAGCCCTAATAGCTGGGTGCATTTGTATGCCTTGTGTATGCCTTCGCCAATACAAACCTTCCAGTTTGTAGAAGTCCCTAATGATCATTTGATTTAGAGATGGGGTGATGCTACTAAGCCTGACAGAGAAGGTAACCAATTGCTGGACATATTTAACCAGGGATGAGGAGATGCTTGGTGGGGTGCAGGGGGGCTAGATTGGCAAGGGTAGGTAGGTTTATAATTTGCTCTAGTGTATTGGTATTAACAAAGCATAGGAAATGCTAAGCATATCCAATTCTAAAGACAAAAGGTTGTCAGTCATTGCTTGGGTAATTCATGTCCTCTACCAAGAAGTTATGTGGTTTGATATTTGACCCCTCAATGGTATTAAGATAATTTCCATGATTGATGGAGATCTACAGAAATAGCTACATTTGTTAAGAGTGACTTGGCTCTCCAAGACCTCTGCATTCAGTATCTGGGTAATTTGATGTAGGGTGAATGTGTTTCTCACAAAGATATATAATCCTCCAGAGTAACCCAAAGGCTTGAAGGCAACATACGTGCTAAACCCTGATATAGTGGGAGTGCTGTCACTGCACTGAAACTATGCCTCCATAACTAGACACACATGAATGTGTTTGAGTTGAAAGAGAGTCTCTTTCTGCTCACACTCTAATCACTGAGCAGTGCCGCTATGATGATGTTCAAATTTTGGGTTTCAGTTTAATATTTAGGAATATTCAGTAGGAAGACTCTTCCTAAAAAAACACGTTATAGGGGCAGTAAAGGCTGTCCTGTATAAGAGGTATAAGCCACCCCTATTCTTGTTTACCATCTCATCCTAGGCCACTACAAACTGGACCCCCTTAAAATAACACCAACTACTAATCCAGTTGTTAAATCCAATTATCTTGTCTTGGTATCTTGGCATCATTCTTGGTGGAGGTACAGTCACATACCTCTCAACTCCCCAGATTTTCACAGAATGTAATGTCTTATATTTTGGGTCTGTTCATCGTAAAATTTGTGGTTTTCCGGATTTAGTATTGAATTCACTAAATAATAACAGGCATTTCTAAGAGCAATACTTAAAATGTGTCCCTATTTTTGGCTCTTTGCCCCTCCATTATTTTTATCCATGTCAAGGTTTTGTGCTAAGAGTTGACAGCTATGTACAATTGTGTAAGTAACCTTACCATAAAAGGTTATGTACTTTTCCCATGGTGCCCCAGTGGAACAGCTTACCTCAGATCAGATTTGGTACCAAAGGGATGAACAATCAATGGTAGAAATGGTGGAGAATGGAAATAACCCTCAGGTCTTACAAAATTACAATCTGAAAAGAGAACAGAGGGAGAATTTTTGTATTGTAAGGCTGAGAATGAAAGAACCCATCATTATGGTAAACACATAACTATCATATCCTAGTCATTCCATCTGTATGTATGTATGTATGTATGTGTCTTTCGGCTTTTCCCGGTTAGGGGTCGCTACAGCGCAACTCCGGTCCGCTAATGATTGGCAGTTGATTTTTACGTACTGGCTTGCCAGGCCTGACGCACAACCTTCAATGAAGGTACCCCATTCACGCATGTCTCCACGCAGAAGACGCTCTAGCTGAGAATCGAACTGGACAGCGTCTTACTGTGAGGCGACAACGCTACAATCTGATATTTAAGACAGAATCTCAAGCTACAACAACAGTTTAGTGTAATCATGATAGGAGACCCTTTCGGACAGGGTCTCTGAAAGAAACTCTAATCATCGAGGAAGGTAGGTTTGGCATAATGGTTAAGGTCTTCACCTCATAGAGACATGGTACAGGGTTTGATTTTGACCTCAGGATATTGGCTAGGCTTAAAATGGCCCTTCAGGGCAGTTAGCACAGTAGTCGACTATGCACTTATTTAGCATCTAACTTTTAGTGTTTAGCAAATGTATGTAAGGTAATCCATGTAGTTGCTGCACAAATCTCATCACTTGTGGCATTCCTAAAGAAAGCTGTACAAGTGGCCAAAGACATAGCGGAATGAGCATTTGGCTTGCAAGGTAAAGGGTGATGAGAGGTGGAATACACACAAAAAATGCAATTTGAAAGCCGCCTGGATAGAGTGATCTTGGAGACACACTGATCCATTTTTAACTGCAAATGAGACAAAGAGCAGATGATCTATTCCAAAGGGCTTATTTCAATGAAGATAGAGCTCCATCTGTCTATGAACATCCAAAGTATGCACAATATATATATTTGCCTTTGTTGGCATAATTTGGAAAAAAAGCCTGGGAGTGAATTGGCTTACCTTGGAAGTCACCATAGCAAGAAAGGAGGGATCAGTGCAGAGGGATACTCTATTCTTGTGGAAAACTAAACAGGATGCAGACAGGGCTTGTAGCTCCAAAACTCTTCTGGCAGTAGTTAAAGCTAGCAGAAACAACGTTTTTCATGAGAGATACTTCAACTGCCCTGTAGAAGCTGGTTAAAATGTTTTGTCAGGACCTCTAAAACAAATGTGGGGTTTCGTACAGGAATTGGCTCTCTAATTGTAGGCCAGAGAAAGAGGACACACCTTTAAGGAATGCTCTATAGTTTGTGAAAAGCCAGTGATATGGCTTTTTGCCCAACATAAAAGTTAGAAATGGCTGCTAACTGAGCCTTTATAGTTTAAAAGCTGGAACTGAATCAAATAAGGCATCCATGAAATGAAGGATATCTGATAATAAGTACAAAGGAGGGGTGTCCAAATGATGATGCATCTCCACCTCTCACAGTACAACTTGTGGGTGGAATCCTTCTAAGACACTGACAGGATCCTAACTACATCAGGAGAAATGCAGTTTATTATTTTTCATCACTGGAATTGGAGAAAGCAAAAAGACAGTCTCAGGTTGTGAAGGTCCAGGTGAGACTTCCCAGATGGGTGGGAAAAAAGATCTTGTCTGAGATCCAGGGGCGGGGAGGTCCCAGATACGAGTACTGAGAAGGGAAAATCACTAGGACTTGACTAAAAGGAGGCAATAAGGAGCACTGATGTGTTGCACCCATGTGCTTTCTGCATAATCCTTTGAATCAGGGGTATGGAGAAAGCATACAGCAGCCTAGGAGAGCATTGCTTGAGTACAGCATCTTTCAGGGACTGTCCCACTGGAGGGGATTGTGGTACAGGACTTGCTGCACTTTGTATTGTATGGTAAAGCAGATTGCAGCTAGGTTGGCCATAGTGGCTAAAGATCAGATGAGCTACTGATGGACTGAGAGACCACTTGTGAGGTGCTAGGACTGACCTGACCTGCTTAGCCTGTCCACAAGACAAATGGGAGACTTGGGGATGTGCATTGTGACTAGAAAGTGACATGAAGCCCCAAATGCCATACCCTTATCACTTTCCAGCATACAAGATATGATCTAGTTCCTCCTTGCTTGTTGATCTACCAAACAACTGTCATGTTGTCAGTTTGGCTGGAAATTACTCTTGAAGGAAGGTACTCCAGAAGTTCCTGCAATTCAAGAAGGAATGCATACATCTCTAAAACACTGATGTGAAAGCTGGCCTCCTCTTGACTTCATAATCCTTGGACAATCTTGCCCTTGTAATGTCTTCCCACCCCTAGGAAGAGGCATCCATGGTGACCACCACTGCAGGTGTCTGTGAAACAAAATGTCTCCTGGAATATACATGGGGGAATGTAGACACCATCATAACCATTGCTTATGAAGATTTGTTTTATGATCAGTGCGGACAGAAGTTAGTAGACCTGGGACCACTGAACCTTTAGCAGCCACAACAAAATTGTCATATGCAACCAAGCAAACTGTACCATATAGATAGATGAGGCCATTAATCCCAATACCTTCAAGTCTTGAGCAGCTGAGGTGGAGGTACAATAAAAACGTCTTGAATAGCTGTTGTCAAAATTTATCTGAGATACTATTGTCATAGTCATGTCCAGATGACATCTGATTAACTGAACTGTCTGAGTTAGTTGATGAACAGATACTGTATTTGATGGTTTATGGAAATGTTCAAGGATAGATAAAGCTGGAGCAAGTAGTCCCTGGCTTTGACTAATGAGTCCACAAGTCCATCACAGGAGCAGCTAGGAGCCAGTGATCTATATAGAGAAACACCATCCTGATTCTGCAGAGCTGTATGTAAGCTGCTACAACTACCATGCACTTGGTAAATAGCTGGAGTGCTGTGATGAGACCAAAGGGCAGGGCTCTGAATTGAATGTGACCAGCTCTTAATCGGACACCCAGAAATTTCTGAGACACTTAGGCTATTTTGATGTGAAGACAGGCATCTTGGAGATTGACAAAGTACATCAAGTCAAGCAAATCAAGTCAGGCTTACCATCTCATTTCAATGCCTGCCCTCACAACTCAAATCACTCCATCACCAGTATTGTGCATGTGACACATGAAGAAGTCGGTTATGTTAATCACAGTGTTTTGGGAAGTCTATAGTCTGAAGATGGAGTTTTTTCAGAGTGGTGAGTGCTTGCTGCACCAAATTCCTCTGAATACAATCCATGTGGGTGGCGTAATTCAGGGCTCTAAGCACAACAATGACTGAAGCATACGCCTGCTTCCCTAAGCTGTCTGTACTCTAGATTCTTTAATGGGCAGGTGGACATTGGGTGCATCCTCAGCCAGTTCCTTTTTTATTGCCACTACCACAATGATGGAATTGAACAACAGACTCTTGGCCAAATGCTGTCTGTCTTCAGCAGAACTGAGAATTTTGTCTGGCTTCCAAGAGAATGATTTACAAGTCTCATTCTCCTCCCATAATCTCATAACTGCTAGATCAATTAATCTGTCTGTCAGAGGGAGCATCCATGAAGTACAGGACATCAAACCATAGGCTTCAAATAGAATTTACTTATCTTGAGATGGGGATCTGTAAGTCACGATCCCCTCTGTTACATAAATTCAAGAATGTTACCAAAAGTGGCATCTTCTGGAAGGGACTGGGGAAAACCAGTTTGATCTTCCGAGTCTGTATCAGAAGTGAATGCCTATGACAGGGAGTCAGTGTACCTCCTTTTGCATATTTTCTTTCTTGGAACTTTGGGTGGGATGTGACTGCTGTGGAACAGTAGTTTTACATTCTGACTGCTGGCTCTGACCTATGGATGCATGCCAGGCTGAGATACCAAGAAGAGAGTGAAGAAGGGATGAACTGACCCTAAAAAGGCTAGTGTGTTAAATGTCAAGTGAGAAGAAATTATTCTTTCTAGAACCTGAAACATTGGTCCACCTTCTACCTGATCCAAATATATCACCTACGTAACTGGATCCACCCCTACAACAGAACAAGGCAGTGCTGAAGATGGGATCCCAAAATGTAGAGGGTGGACAGTTTCAAGCAGGGGAATAGTACCAAAAATTCAAAGGCCAAAGTCCCCAATATGGGTGGATGTAATGCAATCATAGATAAGTAGTACTTATTCAGAAAGTCAGTTAATAGTCTTTTAGGTGGCTTGCCCAGTAATAAATATCATCTCCAAGACGTATGATTCCAATGGATGAGAATGTATATGTATACACTTTCTAAACCATTTCTACTATGGAGGCTTCAGAGCTGAAAACAACAAAGACTTTTTAGGTTGGCTTTTCTTAGACTCTGAGTGTTTGGATTGATGTGAGTATTTGTAGAAGGGCTTCTTGGACCGCTCTAGCTCTGAGACAAGCCCTTAATTATCAACTTTTTTTATGGTCTGAGAGGGCTCTGGCCTCAAAAGTCTTGCAAATCTGGCAATCCTCCGTTAAATGTTCCACACACAAGCACATTACACACAAATCATGACCATCATGGAATAGGATTTTGTTTCAACATTTTTGATAGTCTTTAAAACATTTTTTCTTTTTTTTCTGGTAAAGCTAGAACAGCAATAACAATAACAAAGCAACCCAATCAGAGCTTGGAGAAATCAACTCCAATTAGCTAACAAGAAGAAACAATCTAAGTTATAAATATATCTATAAAGGTGTTTTTTTGAAGGTTACAGTGATGATATAGGTTGATACCAAGAAGGGAAAGATTAAGTTAGGGAAAAGGGGCTACAATCAGGAAAACAGTATCAGGATAGAATAAGAACTATATAGGGTAGAAATGTAGAAGAAAAATACATACACTCCCTCCTCAACTTAAACAAGCAAACAAGACTTCTTGCGAACTCCTCCAAAGCTAACTACTAATCCAAATTAGCTTCCTCAACTAAGGACAACCATAAGGTGTTCTTTAGTTACATCCATACCATAAAAGGAAAGGCTCAGATTTGTGCCAAACTGGTAGTAAATGATACTACATATGCCAAGCCTGCTAACCTGTTAGCTGACAGGTTCTGTGAAAACTTCACTCCCCTTTTCCCGCCACACTTACCCCAAGACAACCCTACCACCTGTCATCTACCCTGTATTTCTAAAGAGTAGGTCATGAACACTCTCTCTAAGGTCAAAAACACAGCATCCATGGGACCTGATAACATCCCAGGATGCAACCTACATGGGCTCCAACAAGAATTAGCAACACCACTGGGTACTCTTCAACCACAGTCTAAGCACTGGATTCATGACAGCTGAATGGAAAAAGGCCACCGTTATCACCTTGTACAAAGGTGGTGCTTCCATTGACCCTAGGAACTACAGACCCCTTAGCCTTACTAGCCTTATCTGCAAGGCCATGAACAGCATCATCATGGACCTTATCAACAAATACATTGGTAACCTCCAAAACATTTGATCCTACTCAATTTGGATTTGTCAAAGGGAGATCATGCCTGTTAAACCTTATGGACTTCTTCGAGACAGTCACCAAGGCCCTTGATGAGGGGAAATCTGTGCAAACAGCATACCTAGACTTAACCAATGCTTTTGGCACTATCCCCCACTCAGGCATAATTGATAAACTTACCCAGCTAGGTATCAACCAGTATATCATTAGATGGGTTACTAACTGGCTCACTGATATATAGTCAAAGAAGGGGAATCCACCTCCAGCAGCAGACCTGTAACCAGTGGTGTTCCACAAGGCTCAGTCTTGGGACCTCTGCTGTATGAATCTATTTCTCTGAAGTGCAAGCTAAAACTAAAGGTCTGATGCTGACAAAGTTTGCTGATGACTGCAAACTGGGAGCGGTCATACCATCTCCAAACAATGTCAACATTCTACAAGAGGATCTTAGACAAGCAAATGACTGGTGCCAATGTCATGGCCTTAAACTCAAAGAAGAAAAAAATGTATTATCATCCCTTTCGGTAAGAGTAATGTTCCTGCTAACTACCACATCAATAACAACACCCTAAGTACGCACTCAGTGGTGAGAGACCTGGGCACACAGGTTGACAGCAACCTTATCTTTGATCACCATGTCTCCACAGTGGTAAGAAGGGCACTCTGTATTGCTCATCACATAAGTAAAAGCATTGCCTCAAGAAAAAAAATAAGTTATAACCTCCCTGTACTCTTCCCTCATCAGGCCAGTAATTGAGTACAATGGCCCTTTGATATGTACCTTTCCAAGCACCTGCAGCAAATGCAGAGACCACAAAGGTTCCTCACAAGGAAAAGTCAAGGTCTTTAGCATATGTCCTATGAGGAACATCTGAAATCATTGTCACTTTATTCTGTTTCATACAGACTACTCAGAGGCGATCTTTGCCTTGCATATAAGGCAATCTTTGACCCTACTTTACTAAGAACGCTGCATATCTGTAAGTCAACTGGTACATGGGTTACTCACTCTAATGGTCTTAAGCTGGTATGTGACATTAATAGAACCTGCTGGAGGGACAGATTTGTCTCCCAGAGGTTACCACATGTTTGGAACAGACTCCTGCTTCATGTCAAACAGAGCTCCTCACTGGCTCTCTTCAAATGCAATTGGGATGATTGAATGGGTAACTGTAAATGCACCCCAGGGGTTCTACTTATGTCTCTTTTGGACAGGGGTGATAGGTGCTGATTGTGGAAATAAGGGCAAAACTTGGCTAAGCTTGTAAGAGCCCTATGATCATTAGTCTAGTAACCCCCTATGATATTTAACAGAAATTTTGAGAAGTACATATCATCCCTATCAACTGTGCAGATTTTTGCAGAATGTTCGGACTTTTGCTTCATATTTTGCTCTGTTCCTCATAAAATTTGTGGTTTTCTAGAAAATCATTGAGGGCTGAAGTTACTAAATAATGACAGACATTTGAGTTTCAAACTACATAGCCTTCAGAAAATGCATGTCAATGCACAACCTATTATTCTAGCAACTTTCTAAGTTTATAGGAGCAATATTTAAAATCTATTGCTATTTTTGGATCTTTGTCCCCCTATTATTTTTGCTTTGTCCAGATTTCTTGTGCTAAGAAGTTGATAGGTATAGCACATTATCTGTAGCCTAGGAGAAATCCACATCTGTTTATGATGGTGCCAAATGAGATCTGGGGTAATCTCTCTCACCGGATTATCATGGCAAGATAATTCTTAAAAGGGGATCAAGTACAGAGCACTAGTTTTGCCAAGTCAGTTCCAACAAGGTTCAATGACCCAAGTGTCATATCAGGTGGATGGACTGAATAGGATTCTTGGCTTGAACTGATCTGGGTGATGCATTTGATTTAGCAGATGTTTTTTGTTAAAGCCCTGTCAGCCCTCCCTACACCAAAAGACAGTTCTGGCTGAAAGTTTGGTAATTTGGAAATATGTGTTGAAAAAAAGGCAACAGGTCTGCCCATTCCATTGTTTTTTTGGGGGGGGGGTCAAATAAACCTATTTTATTCCTTCTGCATGTGTTTTCAGGTCTAACTTAACTAATTCCTACTTAGTCTCATTAGAAATCCTGTGTTCACCAGGAGATGACAAATCATTACGTCAAAAAACACCTGGGGCAAAACAAACTCAAAGTTTTTGGCATGTACGTGAAGTTAAAAAAAAGGCTGGTACAATGGTAACCAGAGAACAACAAGGCAACTTCAAAAACCACAAATCTACCATCAGAAAACACTATTACAGCAAAGCTTTCGGGTAACACCGTTTCTCAGTGCTAAAAAACAGTATACAACATATACAGCACATTTAAATAAGAGCAAAAAGGTATCATGTGACCATAGCCAACAAATCACAGGACACTCAATTAAAAACTTCTCCAGAAAATTAAAAGAAATATACTTGTAAAACATCTATAAATTTTGCTGTTGTATTCTCACTAGGACAGGTTTAATACTTACTAAGTTATTAAGATCAGATTTTGAGTCTGCACATAGCCTAATAATCCACCTATATTCTTTATTTTCAAGATAGTCATTTAAATCACCTCCTCTGGTCCCTTTTTGTTCACTATCTATTACCCTAAACCTGAAGGAACGATCTATAACATTAGACATAATATGCTTACTAGTGCACTTTTAGAATTATTTCTCCATATATCTGACTTGTGATCTATAATGCGATCCTTTAATTTTCTCGTGGCCTTCCCTACATAAAATGATGCACATTTTTCACAAGTAGCAATATAGACCACATTCACACTATCACATGTGGCAATACAATAAAAATTATATTGCTTATTAGATATCGGATGGACGAACCTTTCACTATCATGCATAACAATATCATTACAGCAGCTACATGTCATATAGCCAAACCTTCTAAGTTCCCTTCCTATTTTAACTTTTACACCACTCTTAAAAGTCTTTATAACACAACCTTCTTTTTAAACTCCTCAGGTTCCTATAGGAGAAGAATGGTCTGTCATCTATAACAGTTTGCAATTCAGGCGAAGCTAATAAAATAACCCAATTTTTTTGAATAATTTTCTTAACATCATTTGACCTTAAATTATAGGTGGTTACATATTTAATTTTATTATGATGTGATTTAACCTGGATTACAGCACCCTTCCCTTCTACAAATATTGACTTTAAGAGATGACCCCTGTTTAGTTTTACCTCTTCTGCAATTTTTAAAAGATCTACCCGATTACATTCACTATTAACAAACTCATCCACCATCTCGTTTAGCTGTTCAACAAATCTTATATCATCAGTATTCAGCCTATTGATCCTACTAAATTGGGCCCTCATTATCCCTCTAAAGACATGAGGTGCATGCAGACTTTGTTTATGCACATATCTATTCACATGTACATTTTTCTTATGAATGCTAGTTTCTATCCTATCCAATTTCTTTTCTAAACGTACATCAAGGAACACAATATCATTAGTAGAGCAAGTCATTTTAAATTTAAGGAAGTTTGTGGTATTATTCAAACATGTTATATATTCTGATAACTCATCCGCAGTCCCATTCCAAATGAGAAAGCAGTCATCCACAAATCTCATATACAGTTCAGCATTCTTATTTAAAACATTAATGTCATTATGGATATACTTTATCTCCCATTGATGAAGTACAAGTCTGGCATAGGTGTTAGCCACAGGTGTTCCCGTGGCTACACCAGATAATTGTAAAAATGGCTCATTATCAAAAACAAAGACATTCTTTGTCAAAACAGTGTCTAATAAGCAAATGTTCTCTCTTTTCATAGCTGACAATACTACTTTACTAGTTAGGAAGTCACATATAGCCTCAATCCCATACTCATTCGGTATTACAGTAAATAGGGATGTTATATTTTATTTTATATTACATATTACATACACTGTAATATGTCGCCTGCATTTATAAGACATCTTTCTCCTTATATAACCGAGCTATCTGTAGCACTTCTCAAGAGAAGAATCAGAAACTGCTCTGTGGCAGCTTAAAAAAACATAAATTAAACATGTGGTTACGAATAAAGGAGAAGAAGTATCCAAGATTGAGAACTTGGGACAGTTTTTTACTTTGGATAGGTGCTGATTTTAATGTCAGCTCGAAACAGACACTCTAGGGAACCAAGGATGAACTTGGCTAGGCTTGTAAGGGGCCTAGGGCAGTTAGCCTAATAACATCCAATGATCCTTTGATATGGAGATGAGGGAGTATGTAGGCAGAGGCTCCTAGTTTGTTCATGCAACATTCTATTGAGCTCATACTCTTATAACATGCATCATCAATTCTTATGTCAACACACATGAACAGTGCAGTGGTAGGTGTAAAGTATAATACTTCTGTCCTTCCTCCGGATATGCCCACATTAGTAACCATTTTTTAGCTGATATAACATCTGTTATCATGAGTTTCTTTCACTCAGCTGTATCTTGATGAAGTGCAGGCCATTCACATGTCCTAATCCTGCTGGAATCCACCTTTTTTTGTTAATTGACAAATGACCATTGACTAATATTTTGCACATGTGCAGTCATATTATATAGGGGTGCACAGGTTAATAACACCATAACCCTCTTTTTAGCACATAGTCATTCAATAATTCACTGGGGTATCATGGTATTTCAGTGACTATAGGCATTATTCAGAGATAAGGTAGCTTGTGTAGTACTTAAAACAAATATTTCTATTAATGCACAAGTACATCAACATAGTGAAAGGCTTCCCTTGTCAGTAAGGTAGAAATTGACATGGTTTCCTAACCTTTTGTGTTTTTCTCAGATCGTGCACTGTTTCTTGGCCTTTTGGCACAAAATACTCACTAGTCTACACGGCAGTCATTTCATGATGTCATGAACAAATCTGGGCTCAAAAATAATTTATTCTTCTTATCTGGAATCTCAGCATCGTCACTCTCCCCAGTACTGGCATCAGGATTCACTTCTTCTGGAGTGTCAGTGTCCTTAGCCACCGATGATCTAGGTCTCCACACTGGTCAGAATGCCTACTGTAAGAGACGTGAAATTGGGCCAGGTTTATCCATACAAATTAATCTCCCAAGTGACATTCCAGATGTAGAGCAAATCTACTTTATTGAACAATCTCATGCATACTTGTGCTCTATATTTTGAACAGACCCACATAGATTTGTTCTCAAAAATTCTGCCACATTCTACGATATCTTCTTAAGCAAAGTTTTGTAAATGTCTAGAAGGTTGTACAGCTTGAAGTTATTTTGCACTGTGATAAAAATATAAATGTATCTTCAGTTTCCAACATAGTATTTGACAGTTTCTTCATTTCTGCGTTGAAGGTTTGCAAAAATCTGTCAGCTGACCTATTGTATGCCCCGATGCACTAGTGGAATGAATTATTTCACTTTGCTTAACAAAACAATGGAATTATTCTGATGAAAAGTTAATTCCGTCATCAAAAACAACATGCTCAAGTAATCAATAAAGAGCAAAAGCAGTTTTAGATGATGAATAGCAGCCTGAGACACAATTTCAAGCATGCAAAAAACTTCTGACCATTATAATCATACCTCTCAAGTGTCCAGATTTTCACAGAATATTAAGATTTTTGGCTCATATTTTTGGTCCATTCTTCATAAATTTTGTGGTTTTCTGACAAATCAATGGAATGATCTGAGGACTGAAGTCACTAAATAATGGCATACATTTGCATTTCAGACTTCAAATCCTTCAGAACATGTATGTTAAAACAAACCTTGTTACTCTAGCAACTTTCTAAGCTTATAAGAGCAATATTTAAAATATGTCCCTTTTTGGGCCTCTGTCCCTCCATTTTGTGTGGCTTTGTCCAAATTTCTTACACTAAGAGGCTGAGCGTTATATAAGTAATCATCCATTTCATTTCATTTTAACAATGCCTAGGTGACCTATATCATATCCTTCAAATAAAGCCTAGGGTTTACAGATATTCAACTGTAGGCTTTGGCATCTATTTTAAAGTGATGATATACTTGACAGATGGCTACACAATCTACTTTGAATAACTGTTGTCTGATTCAATTGGCATGGGATTAATTGACTCCAACATATCTAGTACCTCGGGATGTCACAAATCAAATCCATGACACAGTTATCAAAAATACAAAAACATCTTTTGAGGTGGCAAACCCCCAATGGTGAGGCAAGCCTTCTTACCCTCAAATTTTACATAAAAGCTCATAGAACATACAAACTTTGAGTAAAAGGAGAAAATGACACAAACATAAAACATCGTTTTCTCTGAGTGTCACATCAGTTAAGCTAACTCAGAGACACTCTAGCTATGAAATTCTCAGCAATGCTTAACTGGACATTGACAAAATTAAGTGATACCATACTGTATATTCTGTAAAATGAAAGAAATATTTAAAAATGTGTATAACAAAAGATTTAAAATCTAATCAATTACTAAATATTATAAAAAATAAAATCTTTATAAACACATTAAATGTTCTGTCTGGCATCTTGCTATGATATACAAATATCAATACTATTAATTCACATTTTTAAATTATTCTGAACAACACTCAGGAAGACCACTTGCCAAATAAGTCAATAATGATAAGAAGAAATAAATCTTAATAGCTCACTGGAAACCTTAAAGCCAAGCTTAGATATAGAGTTCTGACCCATGGAGACAGAAATGCTACAAAATCCTCAACATTTAGCAAAATTCACGTATCAAATACGAATCTGCTGCATCTTTGTGAGGGCTGGCAGATCTTCCTGTCTCAGGAAAAAAAAAAAAAAAAAAACAGAAGTTTAGGTTTTTGTTCAACTGCCCTAAGCATTTTGAAAGGAAATTAAATATTTTTGATGAAACTTAAAAAAAAATAATAATTCCATGCAATACCTTTTGTATTGTATAACTGTACCTACCTTGACAATGGCAATAATAATGAATATTAATATCAGAGCTTTGGCCAGCTAAGATCTACCTGAAATCAGATGGACGTATACGTGAAGCTAAGTACACTTTTATCTGCACTTTTACATATAGCACTGTATTTCATTTATTTATTTGTGTTTTTCACTGAATATTAACTCAACTGAAGTTGTGGCTGTCTCTCTACAGAGTACTTTTTAGAATTTCTGTGTAGCCATTGATAGCAGTGGGGGGGTAGTTTCAGTTCATCACTGACATTCTTGCCTTATATAAGTGGTACATTTTGAGTTATCTTTGCTTAATATCAGAGGTCTGGCTGGCTAAAATATACCTGAAATCAGCTGGACGTATAAGTGAATTTAAGTACACTTATCTGCTCTTTTGCTTATAGTAGATGGGCTACATAGAAGGATTTCATAGGTAGGTACTAGGCTATCTGCCCGAGGGCATTTATAAGCCTAGCCAGAGTGTGTCAGCTTTCGCCGCCCCATTGATTAATTAACTGAGCCTCTGTCAAGAAGAGCCAAATGAAGTGATCCCAGGGGTGTATTTTCTGTTACCCATCCACTCGTCAAGGTTTCTCTTGAAGAGTGTTAGTGAGGGGCTCTGCCTAATGTAGTTAGGAATTTTGTTCCAAAGCATAGGGAGTCTCTGTGACAGGAATCTATCCCTCCAGCATGTTCTATTTATTGTTGTGGTGAGGTTTAGCTCACTAGAGCGAGTGGCTCACAGTGACTTGGATTTCTTTAGGTGGAGCATGTCCATCAATTCTATGTTGGACATGGCATTGTACGTCAGGCAGAGATCACCTCTGAGTAAGCAATATGCCACTGAGTACAGCTAGAGTTTTTCCAGTCGGGCTGCATAGGACATATGTTTGAGACCAGTAATCCTCTTGGTGAGGTACTTTTGTGGTATTTCCAGCTGTTGGAAGTGTCTTGTGAGGTACATCCCAAACGGGGCATTGTACTCTATGATGGGTCTGATGAGTGACGAGTAGAAGGGCACTATAACCTCTTTCTTTCTAGATGCGAACCCTTTATTAATTAGATGGGCTACATAGAAGGATTTCCTAACTACTTTGGCAATATGATTCTCAAAGGAGAGATTACTATCTACCTGGGTCCCCAGATCTCTTATTACCTCTTCTGTATTAAGACGGCTGCCACCTATGTGGTAATTAATGGGTGTTTTGTTTTTCCCAAATGGGATGACTATGCATTTTTTGGCATTTAACTTGAGACCATGACTTTGACACCAGGTGTCTGTCTCAGTAAGGCCCTTTTGGAGAATGTCTGTGTCAGCCTGTGAGTCAATTATGGCTCCCAGTTTGCAGTCATTAGCAAACTTGGTTAGTCATAGTCCTCCTGTGTTTGCCTGTACTTCTGAAAAATATATGCCGAACAGTAGGGAGCCTTGTGGGACACCACTTGTGACTGGTTTAGAGTTGGACCTGGAGCCCACCATTCTTACCGTGTGAGTTCTGTCTGTAAGCCAGTTGGCAACCCATCTCGTGACGTAGGGGTTTATGTTCAGGCTGGTGAGTTTTTCTATAATTCCTGAGTGGGGAATGGTGTCAAAAGCCTTGGTGAGGTCAAGGTAGGCTGTGTGAACTACCTTCCCCTCATCTATGGCCTTGGTGACTGTCTCGAAGAAGTCAACCAGGTTTAGTAGGCATGATCTGCCCTTAACAAAGCCAAACTGGGTCGGGTCAAGTGTTTGGAGGTTCCCAATGTCTTTGTTAATGAGTTCCATGATGATGCGCTCCATAGCATTGCAGACCAGGCTAGTCAGGCTTATGGGGCAATAGTTATCAGGGTCAGTTGTGGCCCCTCCTTTGTGGAGTGGAATAACCATTGCTGTGTGCCATTCTATGGGCACATAGCCTGTGGAGAGGCTGAGGTTGAACAGTGTGTTTAAGTGGGGGGTTAGTTCGTTCTGTAGTTCGTGCAAGACGCAGCCTGGGACACCATCTGGCCCCATTGATGCTGTGCTTTTGGCTTTTGAAAGGACTGTTTTCACCTGTGCGTCTGTGATTTCCAGGAC
The DNA here is from genome assembly GCF_019279795.1 of Protopterus annectens. NCBI lineage: Eukaryota > Metazoa > Chordata > Ceratodontiformes > Protopteridae > Protopterus > Protopterus annectens. The sequence goes on along the minus strand of NC_056745.1, from coordinate 983,016,648 downwards.
ACTACACTTTTCTGGTATTGTTGTGGGCCCTTTTTGAGGTGAAAGGGGGGGTGAAGTTTGCACTGAATCTATCTGCCAGGATATTGGCAATATTAGTGGGTTCAGTATATTTTGTGCTATTTTGCACTAGCTCAGAGCATATCTGCGACTTGCCACTTAGATTCTTGACATAGCTAAAGAAGGCTTTGTGGTTATCTTTTGAATCCTTGGCTATTTTTCTTTCAAAGTTAGCCTTGGAGGATTTTATGAGGGACCTTAGCTTCTTACTGATACTGATCAGGGATGTCTTTCCTTCTTGGGATTTGCTTTTTTTCTGAACTAGTTTCCTCCTTCTATTGTATAGCCTGTTTATGGCAAGGGTCCACCAGACTGGTTTCCCTCTCTTAGGGGAGTGAGTCTTGGTTTTGCTAGGGATGGCACATTCCATGCATCCTTGTAGGTGCTCATAGACTGCATTTGTAAAGGTTTCTGCATCTTGGGCAGCATTATCCTTTAGCGTGGGGGCTGTGAAACTTACCACCTTTGTCTTAAGTAAGGCGAAGTTTGTTTTAGAAAAGTTTTTTACTGTGGTTTCCTTAGTTGGGGGTGGTGGTGGGGTGTGCACATCCAGAGTGATTAGTTTATGGTCTGATCTAACCAGTGATGGGTTGACCTCTGGTGTGGAACACCTGTCGCCCATGTTGGTGTTGACCTGATCCAATATGTTTTCACTTCTGGTAGAGGAGTTTACCAGCTGATCCAGGGCATTTGAGATGATAAATTCCAGGAAGCGATGGACCTGGGAGTTTGTACTTGAGTAGTTTTCCCAGTTAACAGTACACCCCCTCCTTTTGTGTTTCGGTCCATGTTCAGTGGCCGAAATGTGTGGTATGAGTTGTAGCCCGGTAGTGCTGGGGTGCTCTGTGTAGCCTTGAACCAGGTTTCAGTTACTGCACAGATGTCAACGTTCTCCATACTGAGGAGTGCTTCGAGCCCATGCATTTTGAGATTTAAACTCCTGACGTTGAGTAGCATAACCCTCATTTTTTTATTTGTGCTGTTTATGGAGGTGGGTTTGACTTTTGAGCCTTACCTAAAAAAGGCACCATGGGGGCAGCAAGAGCCTTGGCCAGTATTCGAATGCCTAGTGGTGACAGGTGCAAGCCGTCTCTTGCAAAGCAACGAGGCCTGTCAAGCATGTCGTCCCAGGCTGACAGAAACAGGATCCCCTTTGAATGACACCAGAAGCTTAGCCAATTGTTGAAATTGATCATTTTTTCTTTATACTGCGGTATCATTCTTGGTGAGGGCAAAATGCTACTCAGGGTCAGGGTCATACCTGCCCGGGCTACATGATCAGAAAGCTCTTCCATGTCTCTTTTCATGTAGTCCAGGGAGGTACATTTCAGGTCATTCACACCAACATGAACAATGACAGAGTCATATTTGTACTTGTTCTGGAGTGACCTGAGTGCTTGTGTTATGTGGCAGATTCTGGCTCCCGACAGGCAGCTAACAGTAACCTTCTCCTTGTCCAGCCTAGTGAGTGGGACGTCAGTGTGCCTGACTATAGAGTCACCTATTACTAGTGTGTTAGGTATGTTATTTCGCCTTAAGGGCTGTGATTGTGCGGCACACTGATTTTGTGTTTTATGTGTTGTCTGGTTTGTGACAGGAGGTGCAGGTTTTTTGGTTGTCTGCTTTGGAGGTCTGTGATGCTTTTGCAGGTTTTTATTTAGAGCCTCCGAGTATGATTTTGTGTATTTATCTGTATTTTTTGCCAGTGCTGGTTTAGTATGTTTATGTGAGGCTGGATGTGTAATGCAAGTGTTAACCTTTACCTCATGACTACATTTTCCAGTCTTGGGTGGAGAGAGCTTAGCCTCCAATTCAGCTATATATTTACATCTCTTGCATATGTTAATGTTTTGTGGTAGGAGGAGGGGGCTGTCTGTGTATATGAGGCAGTTGTAACATTGCCTCAGGATACCCAGGTTCACCAGCTGGACTGGAGAGTATACCTGAAATTGCCCTTTGGTCATGTCTGAATAGTAGGGTGAGCTGCTTAGTTGCTCGGTTGGTGAGGGGTGAATAATGAGCCTTGCCCTGCTGGGCAATCAAGTGTCGGGGTATATTAGTGCTTGCTATTAGGTCTGAGCAAGTGCTGGACTGTAGGATGCTTTTTAAGTGCTTAGGTTGAGAGTTAGACTACTTTCAAGGGAAAAAAACTGAAGAGGAGACTTGGTGGAGTCAGGATAAATTTAGCCCTAGCTAACTGGCACTGCCTAGAAATGCAAAACCATGCAAACACGTTTTTTACAGCAGGGAAATGAAAGAGAGAGAAATTAGCCCAAAATGGCCCACAAACTACTAACTTCTGGGCTGGAACCACTCCTCCAGGGGCAGATGGCTGCTTAAAGCTCCCTCTCTCACAGGTGAACAGAGAAACTTCCCTCTATCCAAGTAAGGGGCAACTCATTAAATTGTAACAGCCCTGAATTCAGCACTCGCCTGAAAACTGGACTATACTAGCTTAGAAAGGTGGGAACAAGGAAACATTTTTTTTTGAAAAGATAAGGCAAAAGCAGTAAAAATACACTTAAAACAGCTTTAAACGACTACAAACAGTAAGAAATACACTTAAAACAGCTTTAGATGACTACAAGCAATCAGAAAAGGCTTTTAAACAAATTACCCAATTAACCAGTAAAAAAATCTCAAAACTGAGCCCTGTTCCTGTAGTCTTCAATCAGACAAGTTCTAACTGCACACTCCTGCCACTGGGGTGCAGGGGAACCTTCTCCAAAAAAGAAGGCCTGGATTAGTGCTCAAGTTATACAAACAAAGCTAGGTTCAGCAGGCCTGGATCTAGTCTATGCTACAGCAAACAAGGTGCACCAATTTCAGTAAGAAACAGTTCAAATATGCAGGCACTATAAGCCTTTAACCAGAAATTCCCAGCTCAGAAGGGCAGAGTCCATCCTCTCCTCCTTCAAGAGTGCAGACTACGAACCTTCTTAGTGTAAAACAACTGGCCTGAAGCCCAAGTGCTTAAACCAGAACTAATACACTTTTAGAATAACAGACATTGAGCCCTCAATCGGCAGTTAACAGCTTAGAAGGATGTAAGCTACCTGTCCTGTATTTAATTTATTTATTTGTGTTTTTCACTGAAGATTAAATCAACTGAAGTTGTGGCTGTCCCTCTACAGTTAATTCCTCACCCACCCTCCCTGTTCTTGTTTTGGTGTTAATGTTGGTGGCTTTGAAATTGCCCTCCCCTCTTGTAGATTTGTATTTGGATACTCCTTTGGGCCCATCTCATTTGCTCACTCAACTGAGTGCAGTGAGATCATATTTGGATTTCAGGCACTCCTACTGTGTACAAAGAGAGCATTTGGGAAGGACAACCCCTGTAACATCTTGATCCTGCTCTGTTCCCTCCCTCAAAAAAAAAAAAAATATATATATTTTATTCAGCTGCTCTTACTGTAACTGTCTTAGCTGCTCTTCTGCGTGCTGTTATCTGTTCTGCCGCAATTACTCAGTACTTATTAATGCTTGTTAGTAGCCTTCTAATTTACTACTTTCTGCACTTGTTTTATAATCATTTATTAATTTAATTGCATTTATTTGAATTGTATTTGCCGTAGTGTTGCTACACACTCTCGGGTGTGCTGGCCTGCACTACAATTTGAATTGTATTTACTGCGGTTTTAGCAGCTTTTCTGTAACAAAAAAAAAAATTAAGCTTGTTTCTTGCCTTTCCTGTAACTAGTCAAGTCCAGATACAGACTTGCTGTATCCAGGACTGTTGGGTAAACTTTTGAGCCCCCCAAGCCTTTCTGTGTTGGAGGGAAGCCTTCTATCTTATCAGTGGGAGTGGTAAGCACTAGGTAGCCTATCTATCACAGGAAGAGTGGGTTTTGGCTCTGAAATTGTAGTTCATTGGCCATTTAGGCAGTTTTTCCATCTCTTTCTACTTTCTGGTTAAAAGCCCGTTTTGCGTTTGGTCCCTGCCTTTCCTATAACTAGTGTAGTCCAGGTACAGATTTGCTGTATCCAGGACTGTTGGGAAGCTTCTGAACCCCCCCCCCCAAGACCTTCTGTGTTAGAGAGAAGCCTTCTAGCTTATCAGTGGGAGTGGTAAGCACTAGGTAACCTATCTACCACAGGAGGAGTGGTTTCTGGCACAGAAATTATAGTTTATTGGCCGTTTGGAAAGCTTTTCCATCTCTTTCAACCTTCTGATTTAAAAGTCTGTGCTTGCGCTTGTTTCCTGCCTTTCCTGTTACTAGTCTAGTCCAGGTACAGATTTGCTGTATCCAGGACTCTTTGTAAGCTTCTGAGCCCCCCAAGCCTTTCCGTGTTGGATGGAAGCCTTCTAGCTTATCAGTGGGAGTGGTAAGCATCAGGTAGCCTATCTACCACAAGAGGAGTGGTTCCTGGTCCAGAAATTGTAGCTGTTGGCTGTTTGAGCAGTTTTTTTCCATCTCTTTCAACTTTCTGGTTTGAAAGCTGCACTTGTGCCTCTTTCCCGCCTTTCCTATAACTAGCCTAGTCCGGTTACAGAGTTGCTGTATCCAGGATTGTTAGTAAGCTTCTGAGCCCCCAAGCCTTTCTGTGTTGGAGGGAAGCCTTCTAGCTTATCAGTGGGAGTGGTAAGCACTAGGTAGCCTGTCCTCCATGGGAAGAGTGAGTTTTGGCCTAGAAATTGTAGTTTATTTGGCCGTTTGGGCAGTTTTCCATCTCTTTCAACTTGCTGGCTTAAAAGCCTACGTTAGTACTTGATCTCCACCTTTCCTGTAACTAGTCTAGTCCAGGTACAGATTTGCTGTATCCAGGACTCTTTGTAAGCTTCTGAGCACCCACCAAGCCTTTCTTTGTTGGAGGGAAGCCTTCTAGCTTTTCAGTGGGAGTGGTACCACAAGAGGAGTGGTTCCTGGCCCAGAAATTGTAGCTAGTGGCCATTTGGGCAGTTTTTTTTTTATCTCTTTCAACATTCTGGTTTAAAAGCCACACCTGTACTTGTTTCCTACCTTTCCTGTAACTAGCATAGTCCAGATACAGAGTTGCTGTATCCAGGACTGTTGGTAAGCTTCTGAGCCCTGCAAGCCTTTCTGTGCTGGAAGAAAGCCTTCTAGCTTATCAGTGGGAGTGGTAAGCACTAGTTAGCCTGTCAACCATGAGAGGAGAGGTTCTTGGCCCAGAAATTGTAGTTTATTGACCATTTGGACAGTATGTCCGTCTCTTTCATCGTTCTGATTTAAAAGACCACATCTGCGCTTGTTTCCCATCTTTCCTGTAACTAACCTTCTGGGTAGCACTGGAAAGCCTTAAACTGATACAAGCCTTCTAGCTTAGAAGAGAGACTTTGGAGTGATTAAGTATCAGTTTACTGTAATTTCTTGCTGTACTGAACTGTTTTCCGCCTAAACGCAGATTTTCCAGCATTTATTGTGATTTAAAAGCTTGTTTTTTTCACATATTGTACTTATTTGACTGCCTGCACTTTTAAAAAGTTGTTTTTTGTTTAAATAATTTAACTGTTGTAGGCTACACATTAAAGTGCGATAGCCTTTTCTGGTTGTTTGTAGTCGTTTAAAGCTGTTTTAAGTGTATTTTTTACTGTTTTTGCCTTATCTTTTTCAAAAAAAAAAATCCTTGTTTCCCACCATTTTAAGTTAGTATAGTCAGGTTTCAGGCTAGTGCTGAATTCAGGGCTGTGATACTAGTTTTTGAGTTGCCCATACCTTACTTGCATAGAAGGAAGTTTCTCTGTTCACCTGTGAGAGAGTGTAGCTTTGAGCAACCTATCTGTCGCTGGAGGAGTGGTTCCAGCCCAGAAGTTAGTAGATTATTGGCCATTTTGAGCTAATTTCTATCTCTTTCATTTCCTTACTATAAAAAACGCGTTTGCACGGTTTTGTGCACCGGGCAGTGCCGGTTAGCTACAGTTAAATTATTCCCGGCTCCACTAAGTCTCATATTCAGTTTTTCCCTTGAAACTAGTCTAACTCTCAACCTAAGCACTCAAAAAGCATCTTACAGCCCAGCACTTGCTCAGACCTAATAGCAAACACTAATATACCCTTGACACTGGTTGCCCAGCAGGGCAAGGCTCTTTATTCACCCCTCACCGACTAAGCAGCTCACCCTACTATTCAGGCATGACCAAAGGGCAACTTCAAGTGCACTCTCCAGTCCAGCTCGTGAATCTGGGTATCCTGAGGCAATGTTACAACTGCCTCGTGTACACAGACAACCCTCTCCTCCTACCACAAAACACTAACATATGTGAGAGATGCAATTATACAGCCAAACTGGAAGCTAAGCTTTCTCCACCCAAGACTGGAACAGACAGTCAAGAGGAGAAGATTAACACTTGCACCACACCTCCAGCCATACACAGACCTACTGAAACAGCACTGGCAAAAAATACACATGAATACACAAAATCATACTCGGAGGCTCTAAATAAAAACCTGCAAAAGCATCAGAAACCTCCAAAGCAGACACCCAAACAACCTGCACTTCCCGTCACAAACCAGACAACACATAAAACACAAAATCAGTGTGTTGCACAATCACAGCCCTTAAGGCAAAATAACATACCTAATACACTAGTAATAGGTGACTCTATAGTCAGGCACACTGACGTCCCTCTCACTAGGCTGGACAAGCAGAAGATTATTGTTGGCTGCCTGTCGGGAGCCAGAATTCACCATATAACACAAGCACTCAGGTCACTCCAGAACAAGTATAAATATGACTCTGCCATTGTTCATGTTGGTGTGAATGACCTGAGACATACCTCCCTGGACTACATGAAGAGAGACATGGAAGAGCTCTCTGATCATGCAGCCCAGGCTGGCATGACCCTGACCCCGAGTAGCATTTGGCCCTCAACAAGAATGATACCTCAGTATAAAGAAAAAATGATCAATTTCAACAACTGGCTAAGCTTCTGGTGTCATTCAAAGGGGATCCAGTGTCTGTCAGCCAGGGACGACATGCTCGACAAGCCATGTTCCTTCACAAGAGATGGCTTGCACCTGTCACCCCTAGGCTTTCGAAAACTGGCCAAGACACTTGCTGCCCCTATAGTGCCTTTTTTTAGGCAAGGCTCAAAAGTCAAACCCACCTCCGTAAACAGCACAATTAACAAAAAATTGAGGGTTATGCTACTAAACGCCGGGAGTTTAAATCTCAAAATGCACGCGCTCAAAGCACTCCTCAGTATGGAGAAAGTCGACATCTGTGCAGTAACTGAAACCTGGTTCAAGGCTCCAGAGAGCACCCCAGCACTACTGGGCTACAACGCATACCACACGTTTCGGCCACAGAACATGGACCGAAACACAAAAGGAGGGGGTGTTATCCATATTCATCAAGGATACCTACACCTCCAGGTTAGTGGCGCAGCATGATACCTCTGAGATCATCCATCTGCAACTAACATCGGGCAAATCTGCAATGCAAATTGTGGCCTGCTACAGATCACCCTCCATGACCCAACACCACCACTCCACCTTTCTGGAGACACTGGAAAACATGAAGGTCCTACCGAACACCCTGATATTGGGCAATTTCAATTACCCTACCATTCACTGGGAAAACTACTCAAGTACAAATTGCCAGGCCCAGCGCTTCCTGGAATTCATCAACTCAAATGCCCTGGATCAGATGGTAAACTCCCCTACCAGAGGTAAAAACATATTGGATCTGGTCATCACCAACATGGGCGACAGGTGTTCCACACTGGAGGTCAACCCATCACTGGTTAGATCAGGTCATAAACTAATCACTCTGAATGTCCACATCCCACCAGTAACCCAACTAAGGAAACCACAGTAAAAAACCTCTAAAGCAAACTTCACCTTATGTAAGACAGAGGTGGTAAGTTTCACAGCCCCACGCTAAAGGATAATGCTGCCCAAGATGCAGAAACCTTTACAAATGCATTCTATGAGTACCTACAAGGATGCATGGATTATGCCATCCCTAGCAAAACCAAAACACACTCCTCTAAGAGAAGGAAACCAGCTTGGTGGACCCCTGCAATATACAGGCTATACAATAGAAGGAAGAAACTAGTTCAGAAAAAAAGCAAATCCCAAGAAGGAAAGACATCCCTGATCAGTATCAGTAAGAAACTAAGGTCCCTCATGAAATCATCCAAGGCTAGCTTCAAAAGAAAAATAGCCAAGGATTCAAAAGATAACCACAAAGCCTTCTTTAGCTATGTTAAGAATCTAAGTGGCAACTCGCAGATATGCACTGAATAGCACATAATATACTGAACCTACTGATACTGCCAACATCCTGGCAGATATATTCAGTGCAAACTTCATCCCCCTCTCAACTCCAAAAGAGCCCACAACAATACCGGAAAAGAGTAGTGCCCCAGAAATCACAGAAGCACAGGTGAAAACAGCCCTTTCAAAAGCCAAAAACACAGCATCAATGGGACCAGATGGTGTCCCAGGTTGCGTCTTGCACAAACTACAGAATGAACTAACCCCCCAGCTAAACACTCTATTCAACCTCAGCCTCTCCACAGGCTACATGCCCATAGAATGGTGTACAACAAAGGAGGGGCCACAACTGACCCTGGTAATTATTGCCCCATAAGCCTGACTTGCCTGGTCTGCAATGCTATGGAGCGCATCATCATGGAACTCATTAACAAAGACA